>NC_051214.1:44698958-44786458 GCF_015220715.1 Pygocentrus nattereri
TATAAAAATGATAACAGGACATCAGAGCCAGAATTAATCTTTTAGTACTTTTACTTTCGATACTTAAATATATTTGAAGGCAAATACTTTAGTACTTTTACTCAAGTGGAGGTCTAGAGTAAGGACTTCTGCTTTTACTGGAGTAATATTTTACTTTGGGTATCTCTACTTTAACTCAAGTACATGATTTGTGTACTTTGTCCACCTCTGTTCTTTATACACTCTTCCCTGTGCTCAAAACCTGTTGGCTCAAAGCATTTAAAGTTTCTAATAGAAGACAAAGGGCAGAACATTTATTTTGTTTGCGTCACTAAGTTTTCTATTTTTTTGCCAAGTGCAGGAAAACACATCAAATCTATGGTCTGTGTTAATCAGGTGCATGTTACAGATACAGAACATTGACATTAGGCAGAAAAACACCAGAGCGTAAAACTTCACTTAACGCTTCAGAAAACCCTTCTGGCCACCTTTTCAAGAGTTTAGACAGTTACCAGATTTAATGACACACTGTATAAAAAACCAATCAATAACCATAATGTTTAAAACCTTAGTAATTCCAAATGCTGCACATTATTAGGGTCTTTTAAAAAAGTCATTGTGGATGAAAACAGTCTGATTGATGTATTGGTTGGCCAATAATATTGGCGTATATTTATGTCCTGCAGGATTATAGATATTGGTGAAAACATTGCCAATACTACACCATTAATTAGTATTTTTTTGTCATGAATTTGCTTTATAAGGTCAAATAAAACCTTATAGCATTATATATGCAATACAGCAATACATGCTAGACTGGTAAAGCTGAACACCCTTTTATTTATCCTCTTACTCCTCAAACTACCTTTTTATGAGGAGAAATAAATAGAAATAAATAGAAACGCTACAATAATGCTACCTTCTGCTACTATTCCTATGGAATTCTAATAGTTATAATAGTATTAATAGTATTATAGTATCTAATAGTTTAATAGTATTACGCTACATTTTTGGCTGTTCTAGATTAAACACAGACATTTGAAGCGTCTACAAGACATTGCCTGCTTTACTCGAAGCTTGTGACAGATATATTAGCGTGTGTTTTACCATGTAGTAGTTTCACAGTGATTCTTTCAGTACTGGGTTTTGGAGCAAGAGCTGCAGCCACTGTTTCACATTTTTAACAGCTCACTGATTAAGCTGCTGCTCGTATTCACAGCCAGTGAAGTATCAAGAATTTAACCCTTTTGCTTACATCCAAAACAATGAAAAAAGAGTAGTGCTGTAATACTTGCAGAGGGGTCCCTCTGTTATACTACACTGTATAATTTAAGACTGTGAGTTTCTGCTGTTCATTTAAGAAGCATGGCAGTTGAGAACTGACCATCAGATCTGCCGATTTAACACTGAAGGAAACCCTGCCCTTCAGACAGAGATGTCTCTATTCTTCTATTTTCAATGAAGCCTCTTTAGATCAGGCTGAGGTCTTCTCCACTAGCTGAGTTAACTCCAGCAGTGACATAACAGCTGCCTGTCTTCTGTATTAGACTAAACTGGATTTGTATGACAGTAAAGCTCTTGTTTACCTAACCAGCTCGCTGTCTGAACAGTGTTTCAGAGAGCAGGAGAACTTCCTCTGACTGAAACAATGCCAAGGTAAGGCATCACAATTTCCATATAAATCCTTCAACATTTGGAACTAAGTTGTGACTAAACATCTGCATAATTTAGTCACTGAGATATAAACCAAGCCATTCTGAGTGGTTTGGTATGAAATGGTTCATTGTAGAAAAACCTGCTGATTTCTCTACAGTGGTGGTGATAGAAACCAGGGGTAACCATGTCTACAATACAAGCATAGCCATTTCATTTACTATCCAAAACCACCAAGGAACCTACAAATGTCTTCTGAGTTTTATAAGGAATGTTGATGGATGTAAAATAGTGTTAATCTGAAAAAAGTCTCTGGGGGCTATTTTGCTTTAGAACACCCTGCATATAACCCTCCACACAATTCTTCTGTGATCTGTTTGATAAAGTGTAACCATTATGATGCCTGGTCTCAGTTCATCTCTATCATACTAATAAATATTTATAATTCATTCACTAATTTTTTGGACGAATCATGTTGAGGTAATCTGTCCAACTGAATGCTGTCAACTGAATTTGTGCTCATTACAAGTTCTGAAAAACCTCCACCAGAACCAGTTTGACCCGTCAGATAGAGATGCAGACTGAGCTAATGGCCAGGGTCAACGTGAACAGGAGTTCACAATCCCAAATAAGAGCTCCGCGCCCATTTCTTCACGACCCTCTGACCCAGTTAAAGCCGGCCAGTAAGAAGAGCGCTGTGGCTAATAACTCATCCATCAGCACCTGCTGGAAACAGCTGCACTTCAGGCTTTAATGCAGCCCTCTTACAGACAGAGATTTCTATAGGAATGTCTATAGGGTAAAGAATAGCTTATGGATAGCTTTGGCAACTGCTAATAAGTTAAGGTTCAGAGTTAAATAATGAGAAATAAACATGTATGGTGTACCAGTCTGTATACACAGCCCATCAAAAGTCTGGGAACAAACAGCTTTTCAGTATGTTTTTATATGTAAGAATGTTTTCTTCAATATTTTGCAATAATTTATCACTTTAAACAAAAAAAAACTTTTTCTTTGCAAATGGTTATGCTATTTTTACAGTGGTTTTCATGTTTACATGTATTTCCGTACTTACACCACACTTCTATGGGTAATCTACATACATTTCCGCAGCTACTCTGCACCATGAATCTATGATAATGACCCATTTCCATGGATACACTATACATGTTTCCGTGGATATTCTGTACCCATTTCTGTGGTTACGTCACATCAGTTTCCAAAGTTACACTTTACTCATTTCCATGGTAACACTACACTAATTTCCGTGTGTGTGCTACATCCATTTCTATGGATACATTGTATCCATTTGCATAGATGCGCTATGCGCATTTCCGTGGTTTTGCCAGGTCAGTTTCCATAGTTACACTATACTTTACTAATTTCCGTGGTTGTGCTACACTAATTTCCATGGCTATGCTACACCCATTATGCTACACCTGGTGGTGGGTGATTAAGCCTCAAACTTCTCAAGGGTTACTCTACACCAATTTTTAATGGCCATACCACACCCATTTCCATAGTTAACACCTCACACACACTTCACCGGTTATACTAGACTCATTTCTATGGTTACACTACACCCATTTCCATGGTTACGTCATATGTAGAATTGCACTACACCTATTTCTGTGGTTGCTCTACACTCATTTCCATTGTTAGTCTTCAATCATTTTCATGATTGCATTAGTTTTGACATTGGCCACCAAAGTTGTAGTGTCCCACCAAAAACTACACCCCTAGCAGTATACTGCTGAAGTCAATATTGGGTCATTATTTTAACCCTCTAAATGGCCATGGCCCACCAGCAGGTCCAAAGGGTTATACACATTTCTATAACCTAAGGACAGCTCAGTTTGCATATAAGTCTCTGTAGTTACTAAATAAAAAGCCTTTTTATGTCTGAGCTGGGACTTTAACCCCTAAAATGTCTTGTGCACTAATTTGAACAGCTATTTTGTTTCAATTATTCTGACCAGACTACTCCATTATGCACTTAGATCCAAACTTGTCTTATTGACCCCTCCTGATGTGTTATCAGTAAAGCTGAGGCCTCAGGAACACACTTGAACACTTTACTACAGGGTTTAGCAACTAATCACAGAGAGGACATCAAGTTATTGTTAACATCATTTAAACCCTTCACACGGCTGTGAAGCTGAAATGTGAACAGGTTCTTGAAGAGCGGCGCTCACATGGTTTCACTCTAGATAAACCTGCCTGCTGACACAGCAGTGTGTGTTTATTAGTCAGACAGAGGGGCTAAAGAGGACCCCACCTCCGCCAAATAAACACAGACAAAATCACACTGTCATGGTTTCCTGTATGTCCATGCATGATATGATGTGATATGTGGCTCTCCTGAAGTGTACATGCTACAAACAGCAGAAAAGACAGCCTGAGGCTAAAACTAATTAATGCCACTAATTTTAATACTATTTTAATATAAATCATTGCTGTTATTTTACATTTAGTAGTCATCCTATACATTGCAACATGTTTACTAGACACCAAAAGACACTGTCAATATTTAAATAGGGCAAAATAGATTTTCTTTGGCGCAAAAATGATTACTTTCATGACCAACATTCACCCACTTTGTCGGGAGTCAAATGTCTCCCTGAGTAAATACAGTTGTATGGAAAAGTTTGGCCCTGGTTATGTTTTGTTGATTCTGTAAGCGAAAAGAAGTGAATGCATCCTTTACAGAGAACACACTGGGGGGAAAAGTGTGGGTTGTGCAAAAGTTATGGCACATTTTACATTTTCTTTTTCCAATATGTTAAACTCAACTAAATAGAAATTGTGCTAAAATTAGCAGAAAATGTAAGTTTGTAGAGGATGCCTTAACCTCTTTTCACTTAGAAGATCAACAAAACTGATTTGGGGTGTTCAAATATATGACTACGCTGTAAAAAAAAACATTGAAAGGTGGCCGTTAAAACATTTGCTAACACTCTACTGTAGGGTACTGTTCATGACACCTACATAAGCTTGTCATGACAACTGACATAACCCTACATAACTGTTTATAACTCCTTATTCCTACAGGCATCATCTATAAAGACTACTTTAGCTAATTTTGATCGAAACTGGCAAATATAACCTTTATAGTGAATTATAGTGAATGCGTATTAGAATAATCCTTTATAAACATTTATGTATGGTTATGTCAGTTGTCATAATAAGCTTATGTAGGTGTCATAAAGCCTTATGACCAGTACCCTACATTAAGTGTTACAAAACAATATATTGTAATTGGTAGAAATGGCAATCAGCTTTGTTTTGATATATGATTTGAAAGTCATGAGCTGACATGAAGGAACCTATAAGAAGTCGTTTAATGATAATAATATACTGTAGATATGTCTCATCAGCTTGGAGATCTGATCACTATTTTTAAAACGTGATGAATTCTTGATATCCATTACTATTAATTCATTCATTGCTATCCTTTACTGGCAGTCGTGGGCTGGTGGTTAGGGAACCAGCCCTGTGACCGGAAGGTTGCTGGTTCGATCCCCTCAGCTGACAGTCCATGACTGAAGTACCCTTGAGCAAGGCACCTAACCCCCAATTGCTCCCCGGGCGCCATGGATAGGGCTGCCCACTGCTCCGGGCAAGTGTGCTCACTGTCCCCTAGTGTGTGTGCTCACTAGCGTGCATGTATGTGGGTGTTTCACTGCATGGGTGGGTTAAATGCAGAGGTCTGACTTTACAGTGACAAATGATTCTAATTCTATTCTCTAGCTTCATTCTAAACATGCGTAACATTTCCTAGTTATTTCTGCATTTTTATCACTTAAAACCTAGGAAGTTGTAGAGCGGTGGTGACATTTGAGAATCACTTTCTACACATTTGCAACAGAATTTGCTTTTTATTATTGAAAAGGGTGATTCCAGACTTTTGAACAGCAGACAGAAAGTGCCTGCAGCAGCTTCGCCGTCTGATCATGTGTCTTCTGTGTTTATGCTGCATAATTGCACCTGTCAGGAGAAACATGTGGACAAGCCTGCACTCGACGGCACGCTCACTGCTCACTGCAGCTCTCCAGCACGCTCTAAAATACTCTACCGCAGCTAAGCTTCAGCATTTCTAATTCTGTTTCAAAAAAGTGAATAAAAAACCTAAATTCAGTAGTTTGAAACTGGAACTTTCTCACTGATAAGAGGAGCAGGTTTAAATAATAATTTGACCATTTTCTTTCTCAAAGTGCCGTTAAAAGCTCATATTAAAACTCCCGAGTCCAGAGGTGGTTTAAACAGCTCAAAGATTTGAGTGCTGGTGAGTGCTGGCATCACAACAGGTGCAGAAAACATTACTGTCACTGATATTTACACCTCACCTTATATATTGGTGTTATTGTTTTCCTTGAATTAAATCTGCTTAGGCTTTCATTTAATAAACGTTACCTTAACATGCTCACTTGTGTTAAACATGTTAAAAAGCTACACATTTAACAAGCAGTGATTATAATTAAAATGGCATCATTCACAGGGCCCTGTGGTTAATGACCATAGGGGCAGTGGTTGGTTTCAGTTATATTGTTTACTTCTCAGTGCTCTCACTTGCCCACTTACGTATGTTTACTGCCAAGACCAAAGTTCAGTGAAACTGCATTTGTTTGGCACATTTTTTGCTGATAATCCACTGCTTGCTCAAAGACATGCACTACAAAAAATGACATTTTGTCAAGGAAAATGATCTGCCAATACAGTGGTCTATCTATCGATCTGTCTGTCCAAATATCATTCAAAATAAACAACATTGTAAATTTCTATGTTTTGACAACTGTGGGCTAAACATTTTCTAAAGCTTGCAGCAGTAGCTATGAAATAGACGTGGCCAAAGCATAGTAATGTCACTTCATCATGTTTTGAACCTGCTACATAATGTCAGTATATCTGCAGCTTCACTGCCTATGCTCATCTAAACATGTACTTGCAATAAAAAAGCTGTAATATTGTGTTTCCATGTGTGCAGGCCGCTCTGGATGAGCAGCAGGTGTTAGGCCTGTTCCTGATGTAAGGAGATGGTATCGATGGCTTTAGAATTTGCTCTGTCAACACAGAGCTGTATAAAACAGTGGCTCAGCAGGTTTCAGCACAATAAAACCTGACCATCATACAGCTGATCTGAGACCTGACTGTTTCCATCTCTGTTTTTTTGTGGTATTTTATTGCACACTATTTTGTACATATATTTATTATTCAAATTGATATGCTAATTTTGATCTCCTTTATTCATTTGTCTGCACTTTCAGCCTCATTTCCACATTGACATTTACATGCACATTTACATTCAGCTGCAATGTCTTCTATCTATCTATCTATCTATCTATCTATCTATCTATCTATCTATCTATCTATCTATCTATCTATCTATCTATGTCTTTCTTTCTTTCTATCTATCTATCTATCTATCTATCTATCTATCTATCTATCTATCTATCTATCTATCTATCTATCTATCTATCTATCTATCTATGTCTTTCTTTCTTTCTATCTATCTATCTATCTATCTATCTATCTATCTATCTATCTATCTATCTGTCTGTCTGTCTGTCTGTCTGTCTGTCTGTCTGTCTGTCTGTCTGTCTAAATATCTCCGAATAGGGAACCATTTAGCATTAATTAAGAGACAAAAAGCTTTAAATATGGATTAATTCAGCAGAATGTGATTGTGTTTTATTATGAAAGTAAAAGAATGAGCTACAACTTCCATGGTTCTATTTCTTTTTAAATTTCATGAGAAATGAAAATGTGGCAGTACTAATGTGTTTTTATTCCACAGACTTTTGCATTGACACAACATTCCCACTATAAGCAACTGGAACAAAAGGCTTTTGGCATTTGTACCATGTGACAAGTAGAGGGTCGGGGGTCTTCAGGCTCTAAGCTGACCACAGCATTCACCAATTAATGCTCCATTGTTTTAGCAGCAGTTGAATTTATACTTAGCAAACAAGAAACTTTAAACAGGTCATGCGTATTCTCTTATTGTTAATCAATGAGTAAGCGAAACACAAAGACAAAGGACGAGGAAAAGTTTCAGTATCCTGTCTGCATCTGCGTAATCAAGGAAAAAAACTTCTGAGGCCAAACAAACAACAGCAAACTGAATATAAAATTCATTTTTGTACTGTTTTTAACTCCTTGTGCAAGACTTTGTTGTTCAAGCCATTAGCCAAACAGCTCATGCCAATCAATGAGACAACTTAATGGGAAAATCAACCTTTCCATAGATAAGTGAGGTTGTGATCACAGTGAAACCTCTTTTAGATTGCCCCATTAGGTCCCTATTTCACTTTAATAGCAGTTATTAGCTCTAATCAACTTTAAAATAGCTTAAGTTGCAGAGAAAATTGTTAGATGTGAGTTGGAGTACATGTGTGGGTGAGTTTGGGCTTTGAACTTATTCTTATTTCAGTGTTTAAACTGCCTCCTACAAAACTGAACAGGGTTATTTGTATAGTCTGTAGAAGATGTCATATCAGTAATGCAAAAAAAAAAAAAAAAAAATCACATCTACAGTGAAATGCAAAAGTTTGGACGCACCCAGTAAAATGATATGTATTGTTGAGACTAAGTTAACTCATCATCTACAGAGAACACATGTCTGTATATTTTAATGCACCATTACTGTTTATTTGATTAATTTAACATACTGGGGGAAAAATACACCCCAAGAAATACGGCGTGTGTAAAAGTTATGGCATATTTTATCTTTTTTTACTTTTTTCAAATATGTTGAACTCATCAAATAAATAAAAATCATGCACTAAAAATAGCAGAAAAATGCTACATTACAGTTTTGCTGACACTTTATTTTGTGTGCCCCTTTTGGATGAAACAAACCCTCAAAAGGCTCTCAGTAACATGTATCTCCAAAATTTTAACTTCACAGGAGAAGAAGAAAACCTACTTTACTCTTAATGTAAGTCAATGGAACCAGAATTTTTTATAAGTCATTTTGGGCCGTTTCTTTTGGTCTGTTCATCATGAAAATTACACACAATGTAAAGGTCCACAGGCATGTTCAAATAATGATAAAAACCAAAAAATGACAAAAATGGAGATACAAGGTTTTCTTCCGAAAGCAGCGATATGAGGGTTAGGATTAGGTTCTGGGTTAAGGTCTAGGATTAAGGCCAGGGTTAGGATTAGGTTTTGGGTAAGGCTGGGTAAGGATAGGTTTTGCATAATGTAAGTGAGGTATTAAGAACACGTCTACTTGCTGTAAGTATCGAATGTACATCTACAGTATATTTACGCCAATGTATTCAGAGGCTTCACTAAAGCTACTTCACTGATATGTTGTTGATGTGTTACTGATCAACTGTTAGGGGTTTATTAATCATCTACGAAGGACAACTCCAAATAAAGTGTTACCAAAGTTTCTTCCATGTAGAGGGTGGTCAAACTTTTTCATACAGCTGTAACTCTGCCGTGATCTGAGAAGACCTGCTGAAATGTTTAGCATGTCTTTAAACATGCATGGAAGTTTGCTTTAACTGCACATGTGAGAAAGCAGCCTGTGCAATTCACATGACCTGCTGAGCGGAGTATTGATCTTTTTTTGAAAAAAAGGGAGGGAATCCCAAGAATGACACATTTCAACGTTTGTGCTTCAAACTTTTAATGCACGAAGTGAAATGAAGGTTGAAAGGGAGGGAAGGTTTTCAATGCAGCTCCTACCTCTCATCCAGTCCACAACCTGACTCGGTGTCCACTTTGTTACTGGATCCATTCTTCTTGTATCTGAAAACAGACGATCTCAGACGGATCTACTCCTCAGTTTTCTGCTGTCATTGTAGGAAAAAAAGGGTGGTAAGCAGGAGCTTTTCCGCTGGTGGGCTTTAGCAGCAGTCCCGTAGCCCACTCTCCGTGCTGGCTGAGCTGGACTGAGGCTGTGAAGAGAGAAACACTGCAGGAGTTTGGCTGGTGGGGCGGATCATGTTACAGCTTCAGGTCAGACTGACTGAGAGGGGGGGTGACCACTCTCACTCAGACTGTTTATGGGCGACTTATCACAATGACCACTCCAATAGTCTGGTTCTCACAGCTTAGACATGCTTTTCTGCTCTTTATTTAATAGAAACCACCAAATAAATAAAGGAACAATATTTACTGTCATGATTCAGTTCCTTCTGCTGCAAAGCGCCAAAGCCTAAAATACTCATACTGTTTAGTTTCCAGTCTGTATTTGCTTTATTATGAGCTTAACAAGATAAAAAGAACCTGATTTACATTTAAAACGAGGGCCATTAAAGGGACCATATCATGGAACATTATGTAGTATGTAAACACTATTACAACTTTAAAATACTGTTCTCCTCAGTCTATACAGTCCACATATGGAAACTAAGGGCCAAAAACAGCCTGTGAATGATGTTTTTTGGATAATCAAACCCAAAACATTCACATACATCCACCTCTTCAGCCTATGGCAATTTAGCTCCTCCCATTCATGCTGAAGTTATAAGGTTGTTTCACTCTGTATTTTGAATGAGGCACAATACAGGACAGCCAATGTGAACAGAAGTCATTTACATACTGTATTTTAGGCGTTTTTGATGACAAGCACTGAGTAAATAATTCCCTGTACTGCTAAAAGGTACAACCTAAGAACTGATATTGGGCAGTTACCAGACTGAATTTACTTTATGATGAACTTAATAAAGTAACCTGAACTTGATTTATATTTGGAAATAAGTTAAAAGCCATTAAATTGAATTGAAATAAAGGAGCATGATATAGAAAGTAAACACTTTTCAAACTGTACCGTTCGCTCCCCAGTCCACACAGTTCACATATGGAAGCTAGTCCCTTTTTAAATGAGGCACAGGGCAGCCAATCACAGCGTATTTACACATTTTAGGCCTTTTTTTGATTAAACCACCCCTCCCCCTCAAAGAAGAGCATTGCTCATTATCACAAATCAGCTTCTTCTGCAAAAAAAAGCCAAAGCTTAAAATACTCACGTTGTTCAGATAGCAGACTGTATTACTTCAATGTGAACTAAACTGACACTGTATTTACTTGATTATGGACATGATAAAGTTACATGTTCAGTAAATGTGTTTCTTGAGTAACTTAATAAAGTAATATGAATGTTTTTATTTAGAATTCGGAAGGTAAAGGCCATTCAAGGACCCATACCATGCACAACTGAGTTTCCCACTTGGTTGAATAAAAAAGCACCTTTCCATTGTTTTTGTGATGTCAGTAAAACACATCTGCTATTGAGCCAGCACTTTGGCCCTGCCAGTTCAACCTAAAGTAAAAAAGAATGTTTCAGCTCTGAAATAAAATAGCCAATCAGAACAGAGGTCATTTACATGCATATCACTCTTAATGGCACAGTGAAAAAGCAGCCTTAATTCTAGTGGGCTAGTAGGATAGAGTTTAACTCTAAGTGATGACAAGAGGTTGAAAAAAAAAGAAAGAAACTTGACTTTTTGGTGCATAAAACCACAGAAACGTTATAACTGGACCTCTGAGGGACAAATAAAATACAAGAAAAATGAAAGATATCCTTTAAGTCCTTTAAGTCTGCACAATGACTACTCCAATAGTTTGGTTGTCTAGTTTTCACAGTCCAGTTAATTAACTCATTTATTTGTTATTTATTTTTGTATTGTTGAAAGCCACGCAATAAGGTAATGTGAACTTGATATATTTTACAACAGCTTTCTAAAGACCTAAAAAAGTAATTATCCATGATCTTGATTATGAACGCTGTAATGCTGACCGGGTGTATATTCATCATTAATTTCCTTCTTCACCGTTAAAAATAAAGGTACCATGGAGGTACATGATTCGTTCATCAAGGTACAAACAGTGTAAATGTTCCCTCAAAGGTACAACAGTGGTTTTAAGGTCCAATTGTGTACCTTATATAAGTGTTTCCCAGTTTTTATAAACAAAATTTTTTAAAACAGGACCATTGGATAAAAGGCCCGGAGGTGAGGGGGAGTGGAGCCAATACATCTTAGAAAATATCATTATGGTACAGTTATGTTCCATGAGTAAAGGTACTGAGATGTACCCGTGAGCACAGGTGTCAAATTCAGGTGCAGAAAGTAAAAGTCCTTCCCAGGATTTTGTTCCAACAGGCTGGCTTCTCTAGTTAGATCACACCACTAGCAGAGCTGTCCAGCCTGTTGGAACAAAATCCTGGGAAGGACACCTCTGCCCGTGAGGGTACCATCCCAGTGACAAAAGGGTACTGCCCCAGTGACAGCGTCGTGAGAGTGTGCTAAAGACCAAAAAACTGTCAACTGTCAAAAAACTGTTTGTTATTAAATTTCATCCTGATGTTTTCATTCAATTCTAAACTTAATTCAAAATTGAAGTTCCTTCAATATAACTGCAGAAAGGGTAAACATAGCTGAAAATGTGCCACAAAAATGTTGCCCAAGCTTTTCCCCCACTTCCTACAGATGTGTAGGATGCAAATAAAAATGCTTTTCCTAGCCCATAATTGCAGCTTTACGTCATTTCGCAGTAGCTGAATGGTGGGTACAGTTATCTTTTTGCTTGTAGCTGTGTGACTGATGGCTTATGTGTGATTTGCGTTTCTTGACAGGCAAATTTGGAGGTACACATGAAGACAGGCTGAAACTATATTTGTGTTGGGCGTTAACTTCGGCTTTCCTATGAGAACTCAGGCAGCAAGAAGAGAGCCCAGACATGATAACAGGAAAACTGAATTAAAGGGAAATGTCAATTTTTTATGATTTAACGGTTTATAAACAAAGTCATTTAGAGTGGTTTGATTAATGGTTGAGAAAGTTACAGACGTCTTTACAGTGGTGGTGATAGGAATCAGGGGTCCAGAACCACCAGTGAACCTACACGTGTCTTCTGAGTTTTAAATGAAATGTTGATGATGTGGTGAAATAGTGGTGAATCTGAAGAAAAAACTTTTCTCTCGTTTCTGTTTTGCCTTGTACTGGTTTCTCCATGATAAATGTATTTTAAAAAAGTGTTTTTTGGACAAATACTTCTCAAAACTATCATCTCAAACATCAGGCAGAAAATTCACAACCATTTCACATGCTAACTTTCTGTAAGGGAATTTTTAGAGACGTAAAACTCTCCAGATGTCTGGTTCCTCTCACCTCCACAGTGAACAATTCTGACTCAGTAAGTTTCTCCTGATGAGAGCATTTCATAGCAAACCACTCTGAATGACTTCAATTACATCATAACCATTTAATCAAATGGGAGTTGTGGTGAATGAATGGAATTCCCCTAAGATAATCTGTGTGTAATCTAAAGTGTTCTCCAAAGATATTTTCTATTTTTTAAGTGTGTGCTTGGTTACTGGTTCTTGCATTTCATCCGCTGTAATGGTATGTATGCTAGTTAGTAATATAGGCCATGATATATTGCAGTGTTTTCACATGAGCTGTTATGTGTAAGAAATGAGTAAAGTATACTAAACCCATATTGAAGTAAAATTAGGGTTACTTCTATGAAAAAATGACTCAATTAACACTAAAAGTATGTCATGAAAAGGCTGCTTTAGTAGTAGGACAAAAGTAGCAGCTCAAAAAACTGCTTAGTAACTGCAGGAGAACTACAGCGGAACTTCAATGCAGCACATTGAGCATCTTTGTTAGGGCTTGTTCTTCTCTTTTTGACACACTCGCAGTCTGAAAAGCTAAACATAATATACTCCCACAATATAAACACAATGCAAAAGAGATACGCATATATTTATTTTAATCACCTGGTAACTATAAATTAATTCGATTCTTTTTTTTTGTTTGTTTACCATTGAATATCGATGCAAGCCTATTTCAAGTTCGCAGTCTTTAGTGGTTCCCAGGGAATAAATTACAGTGTTTGGTGCTTTTTTAAAAATAAATTCCTAAGTCAGTACATAATGCTATTATACTGGTGAAATGTAAAAAAGTACTTATAAACACATTACCGAATTAAGGTTAAGGTCAAGTCATAATTTTGATCTTTTATACAACACTGCCATCTGCTGGTCTATAAGGGAAATGAAAATTGAAGGTTCCTAACTTTACACAGGTTTCAGAACCTGCCCTAGAGCAGAGTCATGGAACGGACCGCAATGCAGTAACAAACTAACCATTGCAATCAGTAGAACTGCAGAAAAGGATTGTAAATAAATGTCTTAAATAACATGGAATTATGAAAGATGCAGGATACATAGATGACAACTTAGCAGCATTAAGTTAAGTGACACTTTTTAAATCCCACCTCTGCATTTAACCCATCCGTGAAGTGAAACATCACATACGCACTAGTGAGTACACACAAACTAGGGGGCAGTGAGCACACTTGCCCATTTCAGCCCTCGCCCCTACCACTTGGCCCTTAGCCCTCTGTTTTGCGCGTTCACGTCTAGGGCTAAGGTGTCCCAATTTTGTCGAGATAGAGGGGTAGGGCAAAGTGTTAGGGCTATACGGCCCTCCAAACGGAGGTTTTTCAGAGGCACACTCCAAACAGAGTTATACAACCCTTATAAAACTACGATATAACCATTGTATTATCTTAGTTTAATGTTGTCTCAATGTATTGCTGTTTTCTTTTTTAACAAGCATTAAAAATCCCTAAAAGTATACTAATGACTTGGTAGCTAACTCGCAAATTTTTCTGTTCCACCTTAAGTAGTCCAGCAGTTCTGACACCTTAAGCGCCAGAACGTAACTGCTTGCACCATTTAAAGTGGAACGGGTGTTTGAACAGGAATAGCTGACTTCAGCTTCATATCACCAAAGAATTAGCTGAGGGCAAAGACAAATAATCATCTTAAACCTCCTCTTTGAAAGCATATGATGCCCTAAATGCAACTAAACCCCAGCAGCGAGGTCGCTGTAATTCTGAACTCCCCTTCTCTGCCATCACTGAGGTTGGGCCGGGTCGCCTACAGAGCACCACTAGTAGCTTTAATGAAGCCCTGTTTTTTTTTTTTTTTCTTTATTTGAAGATTTGTCCCATTTTCTAGCTCAAGATTTTAACCAGTACCATTTCTAACTTTGTTCCAAGGGGTCAGGGTGAAAACAAGGGGTAGGGGTCAAAAGAAGAAATGGCACTGTGCCCAAGTCCATCTCTGAATGGCTCAAAAGAAACAAAATGAAGGCTTTGGAGTGGCCTAGTTGCAATTCTGCGCCAGGACTTTAAACGGGCAGTTCATGCTGGAATGTCCTACAAGCTTGGGGGTGGTGGGATTACTTTTTCACAAGTAATGGAGGTGTGGCAAACCTTTTCTCTTTTGACTAATGGAATAATCATTTAAATACTGTTTTGCGTTTCCTTATGTTCTTTTTGTCTTTTATATTTTGTTGGAACCATTTAGTGTGACGGATATGCAAAAGTAGAGGAAATCATAACGGGGGTGCTAATACTTTTTCATTGCACTGTAAATTTTCATCTGTACATCTTTCTGACTGGGCAGAGGAGCAGGCCTCTACTATCTCTTCATGCTTTGCATTTCATAACACACTGTTTCCCCTTCAAACAAATAGCATCTGTAAGTCAGCACGCTGATCTATTCACAGCAGGACTGTCCTGGTGGAAGACTGTACCATGGAAACCATCAATGTTTTATGTATGAAGGCCTTTTACGGCGGTTCACAGAGCCGAAGATAAAGGTCATGCAGTATCGGTGTAAATCAGCCCTAATGCAGCAATTACACTCACAGTAGGACTGTCATTATCCATGATTTTAGTAATCTACATACTTTACGAATGACTTTGAAGAGTTTTTCAAAGAAATCAAACAATACAAGCAAATTTAGCCTCAAACTGCAGGCTTATTAATTAGTTATTCACTTTAATATGACTTGCATAAACCTATTACACTCGTTTTCCCTCTGCTTGCACTGCTGGGTTTAGCCCTGATTCAGGTCCACAGCGGACTGGCTGTGATGGAGTGAGGGATGTCAGTCACAGGCCCTCATTTTTCTAAATTATGTTAAACTTTGCAAATTAATTGTGAAATAGAAAAATACCATATTTAAGTCTGTTCTCTATAGAAAATCAACAAAGCTTATCACTTGACCAGGGGTGTTCAAACTTTTGCATATGACCATATTGCTCAGTTTTAGTATCATAAATGTTTTTTAATATTTTACAGTGTTACTTTAACTACTATCAATTATTCAGTAGCTCCTACAAACTACTATTCAGTGCTATTTTGAAACGTATCTTTTAGTCACATAGTTATGAGAGTGAAGAGCCCAGAACTCTTGCAATTTTACCCCTTAAATATAATTTTTAATGGCGCAAACGTCTGTAATTTAAAAAAGACTCACATTTCTTTCCATGTAGTTACGAATAATAAGCCTTAAAATGTAATAAATGTGGGATTCTTAACTGAACAACAACAAACTCAGCATAACTTAAGCAAAAATTCCATATTATATAGGCAAAAGATAAATGAGCAAGACTTTAAAATACTTTATTTAAAAACAACATATTAAACCTATAAAACATTAAACCCACAAGAGGCAAAAAAACCTACAGATGTGTGCAAAAGTTTGGGCACCCCTAGGTGAAATGTCATTTTTTGTTAATTTTCTAAGTGATAATAAATGGAAAAAAACATATAAAGTATAACACATTTTTCCCCAGTACATTAAATTGAGCAAATAAACAGTAACTGTGCACGAAAACTGTGCATAATTGTGTTCTTGATAGAGGATATATCACTTACATCAACAAAATACAGAATTTGCATTTGATTTGTATATGACTGTCTATGTAAATGCATCTGTTCTACAGGCTCTGTTTCTCCTATCCTAGGAGATAGGAGTAATCACTGCATATTTACTGAGAAATTCTATTTAATTTATGTTTTTTAAACATGTTTAATCAAGTTTAATTGATGAATTGAGGCAGACTCTATTCACATTGTGACTGTTTTGGGAAGTAAAAGACACTGACACAAAAGAACAACTAACATTTACAGATTCAGAATCCTTTATGTGTAAATACGGCCTCTAGTATCAATTTTGATATGATAAAATTACAACATGTAGTCTAAGTATAAAAATGAATCATTCGAGTGTCATAAAAATCCCCAACGGGAGCAGCTGCGTAAGGGTTGCATAAGGTTTTGCATCAAATCTGAAGGAAAATGGGATTCAACTGCATCAATGTTAGAATAGTAGTAGTTGATTACACTAATATTTAATAATGTGAATTCTCCGGCTATTTTCAAATATTAAAAAATGCTGTTTCTTTGCTTTTTTTTTTTTGCTTTCTTTGCTGATATTCCAATACTGAGTAAACAACTCCTTCAGATCCTCACGACAGTGTTGGGTCAAACTTGTTAGTCATTAAAATCGAATCGACATGAAGTTTGAGATTTTGTGATGCGGAGGTTTACAGCTCTGCTACTGCACAACACACGCATTCGGGGCATGCTCTCCAGACTTGATCTGTGCTGCACAAACAGCCACCATCCATGCCTGCTGCTCCTCGGCTGAGCTGGCCCGCAGAAAGAAGGTCCTTTTACTGTTTTTTGGAGTTATAGTCCAGCCAAAACATCCGTCGGCCTCCTGTGCCTCAACCCGCGCTCCGATCAGGCTGATTGTCTTGGCAGCAGTCTAGAACAGAGGTCATTTATTGGTCAGTAGTTGGTACGAGCAGGGTAACTCTTGACACATTTACTGAATGACATTAGTCTAATTAATTCTAAAGCTTCATCTGGATCACTGCACTCCTGGGATTTATTCTTACATCATGTTGGGGTCAGCTGATCTAGGCTTGTGTCATTGGTATTGTATTGATCTGTGCATTTAAATGTGGTGCAAGGAAAGGTTTTAAAATTACATAATAATGATGGTGGAGGGGGAGGGGTTGCCCTTTAGCACATTGCCCTTAAAACGGGCTTCTTCCAAGGTTCTTTATTAAAGACAGCGGTGCCTTTTGCCAAATAAGCCCCCCCCCCCCAAAAAAAAATAAAAAAAAATTGGCGAATGTCAGAATCTTCGCCAAAAAAATTTAAATATGTTTTTAGAAGAAGTTTCTTCTTATGAATAGTTGGGGAATGAAACCCACTGTTGCTATAATGATAATGACATTTTATAGTTAAAACAGTATTACTATTATAATAATATATTACAATAACAATTGAACGACTTACCAAAAAGAAGTATTTGTTTTTTGTCATAATTTCTTAAAATTAAGATGAATAAATACACTTAAAGGCCTAGATTTTTATTTTAGAACAGTATATTTTCAGTGCTGTACTTTGATTAATAAAACAACTTTTCGTCTACAAAACTAAAAAGTTTGATGTAGTATGTAAACATTGCAAGAAAAAAAGCTTTTTTCGCATTAACTGTTTCTGTGATGTCACAAAAAAACAATGCTTTCACACACATCAGCCTATTTAGTCTACAGGAGTTCTGCTCCGCCCATGCTGAAGTTATAAGGAGTGTTTCAGCCTGGGCTGTTTTTTGAATGAGGCATGATGCAGCTCATTGAATTAGAACAGAGCTCATTTACATATATCAGCCTTAAAGGTGCAGGGACACAAACAGCCTGATTCATTCAAAGGTTAGAAAGTTAGAAAATGGGAATGTAAATATGAATTATGACTATTTTTGGTACACACTCAAACAGATGTTACAAGCAGGCCTCAGGGAGAAAAAAAATAAAACACAAGAAAAATGTAAGTTATGTAAGATTTTATTAAGATTAAGATCATTTGCTCTAACTGTGTGCAGGTTTATGCATCAGTATCCATGATAAACTCATTCACAGATATGGTTTAACTGCACGCTCTTAAAAAAGATCTTTATGTAAAGAACCATTCAAGACCTTTTCTGAAAAGGCTTTTTTTAAATTACTATTTTATTTATATTTTTAAAACCCTGGGCCACCCCACCACCCCCCACTGGGGACTCTTAACATCTCATATAGACATCTTTTTCTTCATACATATATATATATATATATATATATACATATATATACATACATATATATACATACATATATATATATATATATATATATATGTATACATGTATATTCTTGTATATATCTTTACATGCATCAATGAATAAACATACAAATACAGATACTTAAAAACATATATATAACACATCTTTTCATTCTGTTATTATCATCCAGTTTGTACTCCATCGCCCATAATTTCCCACCCACTACTCACCACCCCGAGCTAATACACTATTTGGTGAAACAACGTGAGAGGAGCAGACATAGACAAAACGGACAAATATACAACCAACATAGACAAGACAGACAGACAGACATACAATAGTCATAGATGCACTTTAATACATGTACCTAAGTTATGCACGCTATAACAACGCAGACAGACAGACACAGACAGTCACTCACACCTAGGGGCAATTTAGCATGTCCAATTGGCCTGACTGCATGTCTTTGGACTGTGGGAGGAAACCGGAGAAGCCGGAGGAAACCCACGCAGACACGGGGAGAACATGCAAACTCCACACAGAGAGGACCCCGGTCACCCGGCCGGGGAATCGAACCCAGGCCCTCCTCGCTGTGAGGCGACAGCGCTACCCACCACGCTACCCTGACGGAGAAGCGGCTTAGAAAATGGATGGATGGATGGATATAACAACGCATTATTTTTTAAAATTTATTCATTTAGCTATTTTTGATGATTTATTTATTTGTATTAAACGTGACATATTTTGGTGTTCCTTTTAATAAGGATGTGGAAGAGAGGACAGCTGTTGTTAATTCTCAATGTAATGTGGAAAGTATGACCAGGTTTCTTTGTATGCTTTTGTGTTCAGTTTTAATCTTGCAGTCATTTGTTCTAAATTACAGTGATCTGTAAGGAGGTTGAGCCAGTGATTTATGGAGATTTGGGATCTATCTTTCCAATTAAGTAGAATTATTCTTTTGGCAATGGTGGAAGATATTAATACAAAAGGTTTAAAATGTGTGGGTAATGCTAGTGAGGAGATGTCATTAAGTAGTGCTATGATGGGACAGACCGAGACCCCAAGTCCCAGGATCTCAGATAATTTGCCCCTGACCTTCGACCAGAAATCTCGAATATGAGGACAATTCCAGAACGCATGACAATAATTATCTGTTAGATCTGGTGAGGGCATTTGTTACTGTGGTTGAATCCCATCAAAAAGGGTTCTTTAAAGAGTTCTTCTATTGTTATGATGTCAAGCTTGTAACAATAGAAAAACTCTTTTGGGTGCTGTATAGAACACTTTTCAAAAAGGTTCTATATAGAACCATAAACAGCATATTCTCCATCAATCTGAAGAATTCTTTTAATCCATGTAAAGAACCACTTAATCATGCAAATGGGATCTTTGAGTGTTCATGGTTGTTCTAAAGAACCTTTGAAGAACCATTTAGAACAGATGTATGTTATTAAGGGGGGCACTTCCACGTTTACTCCTTATGTTAAACCCTTTAAAATAGGTTAATGGTTCTTTAGTGATTGTAATGGTTCTACTTAAAACTATGAGTCTGAAATAGAACTTTCTCATGCTTAAATGATTCTTTGCCTGGTGAAATGGTTCTTCAGACTGATGTGAGATATGGTTCTATGCAGACCCTTTTTGACACTGGCTCTACACAGCACCAAAAAGGGTTCTGCTGCAATATAGAACCATATACATCACAGTCCCCATCACACTGAGGAATCATTTCACCATGCAAAGGACAATTTAGGTAGACAAATGACTCTATATAGAACTCATAACCATCCCCTTTACTAAAGAACCATCTATTTTAAGAGTGAGGATCTGACTTCATAGCAACACATCAACAGTGCAGCTAACAGAGCTGAGAAACAGGATGAGGTTTCACCTCTATAAACCCAGTAAAGCAAGTTCTTTCATGCTGAAGACATGCCCTGAGTGACCACAGATGGACTACGGACCACAGTGGTGTCCTGATAAGCTGATAAGCCTGGTTAAGTTTCTTAAGAACCAGTAGGCCACTTCACAGAGAGCTGCTCACAAACCTTATTAGGGTTTAGTTACCTTTTCGTTTGCTCCGTAGAGGAGTTTGGACTGCTGTATCTGGAACCATGCTGGCCTCCAGCGATGTGTGAACTGAGTTTTCTTGGACAGCCATCCAGCTTTGCTCCCTTCTGCATCCTCAATCGCACCATTAGAGGTCGCAGATACTACAGCCATTACTGTTGATGGAAACGGGAGTTTAATTCCCACCCGTATTCGTGAAAATCCTGCCCCTGAGGCTTGATTGGCTAGTAGTTCACACTCCTGCTCTGTGATTGGTGAACTACCTTTTCTTCGCTTTTAAGTATTTATTTTAAAATCTACTTTATTCCTTCATATTTTATTGTGTGTAAATGCTGTTCAGTCTGAATATAGTGTTTTAAAACAAGACTTTTGTGCACGTTTATTATTGTCTTTATTTGCTTTTCTTCGTTTACTTACTTGTTTCTATGACTGCCTTTAATGTGAACTGATGTGTCAGGACAAACAGGTCTCACTTGAACATTAAAACCCTTTCTGGTTGTAAATTTTGATTTAATCCCAAAATAAAACATCAGGCTCACTACTTACATACATATATGGGCTTTTGATTGGTTGTGTGTGGTAAAACCTTCATGCCTAGTGATCTGTCCTGGCCATTGGATGAGTTTATTCCATTCTGTTGTGATGGTTCGGCTTCTGGGCTGTTTCACTGTTTCTCACACTTATCATTTTATTTTAGACCAAAAAAGGTTAAAAAGAGTTGAAAAAGAGAAGTAAAAGGGCCTAAACTTCAGCTTCTACGCTGGTAGATGCAGCATGTACTAATAAGTTAGTAGATAACTCAGTATTTCTTTCCTGAGATATATACAATAAATTACATATATATATATATATATATATATATATATATATATATATATATATATATATATATTCAAATTTTTCATTTTATATTCATATACATCACTCCTTTTAAATGTCTGCCAATTACTGTTTTGGGTTAATAATATATTTTTATTAGCAAAAGGGAAAGAAACCTAATCTAAAGGCTAAAACCTGTATAGATCCGTGTTAAAATTCTTTTAAAATCACATTTAATTTCCTTTCATTACTTTAATTTACTGCACTGGTTAATTCTATTCATTCATTGTTTGCCCTGTATTTATTTATTTATTTATTTATTTATTTATTTTGCTTCGCTTATATGGTGTCACGTGATGCCTGCGTTATTTGTTCTTCTGTAATTATTTTGATGCACTTCTTTTTTTTTTTTTTTTACTAAAAAAATAACCTTTATTGGATCGAGGTAGATCACACATGCAAACAGGATTTACCTTAAAACAGGTGGGAAAAGTAGAGCATTTTGCGCAGGCGCAGAGGAGAAACGTTGACTGCCTGCTGGGTAATGTAGTTTCCCATTTGGGCTTCAGAGGAGGAAAAACAGCTGAACTCACATTCCCAGAAGCGTTTGGTCCTGTGTCGTTTACCATAACATCCACATTGGTAGCTGCTGAAAGAGGAGAGAGAGAGAGAGAGAGAGAGAGAGAGAGAGATAATGGGACACGCATGAACGAAAGTTTGAGCTGAGAGAAGTTTGTGTCCGTGTGTTTCCGAGCGCGCGGTGTCGAAAGAAAACTTCAAGTTAGACAGCGGCGGAGAGTGACGGACACTATTAGTGACTATATGTGCGCTGGACAAACCTAGACAGATATAAAGTGGTCTGTGGTGGAATTTAACATCTGTATGAAAGCCGCCCCTGTGAAGAAGGTAAAGAAGAACTTTCCGTTTGTTTGTTTATTTATCTCGTTATTTACCTGCATTACACTCAGTCGCTTTTAATAGAAATTACTGACCATTTCGTGCTTATGTGCTCTTTTCAAAGCAGATGGTTCTTCAAGTGTTCTTTAGTAAAGGTAATGGTTCTTCTTTGTTCTATATAGAACTTTTTGCATGCTTAAACAGTTCTTTGCATGGTAAAATGGTTCTTCAGATTGATGGAGAGTTTTATGTAGCACCAAAAAGGGTTCTGCTATTGTTTAGATGTCTAGCCTTTTTACAATAGCAGAACCCTTTTTGGTGTTATATAGAACCATTCTTAAAACGGCTGTATTTCGAACCATGTGCAACACATTCCCCATCAATCCGAAGAACCATTTCACCATGCAAAGAACAATCAAGCATGAAAAGGTTCTATGTTCTAAATAGAACTCTTGCCTTTACTGAAGAACCATTGAAGAACTATCTTTTCAATAGCACAGGTCAGTACCGAACAGTTTCTTCCCAAATGAGCAGATACAGATGAGTCCAGATGTGGTGACAGATGTTCTTTTTCAGTGCCTCGCTTGAAAGGCTTATATAAACATCTTATAGACATTTTGGTGGACTATAATGTTTTGCATGACCTGAAATAGCATGTTAATTACAAATAAAGTGGTTATAACAGATGTGTAATTATTATTGCTCTGTTGTTGCGTAACGTTCATTGTTCAGTTACGTTTTAACTGTAGAGATAAAAATCACTGATCAGTCAATAAAATGTTAATGGTTCTTGTTCATTTGTGGTCACTTGCAGTGGATGTTCTCGATGTTCTTTGGCAAGAAGTTGATCTGAGAGTGAGTCCCTTGACTGGCAGACCTCTGAGGTTGGATAACGGCTAACACTTTCTGCCGAAACATTCACCACAGGAGGATTCAAGATCCATAAAAATGTTATAAAGGTCTCCGTCCATCAGGCTGGGAGCTGTGCTGGTTCTAACCTGAATTTCATCCAGCCAGAAAGTGGAAAAAGAGACGTCAGTCGGGCAAACAAGTGAACATTCACACAAGCATGTTAAGAGCGCCATAACTGTAGCCAGGCTGGTCTAAAGTCATGGTGTAGTTTCTCTGGAGGCTGGAGATGCTCCTATTTTGGTGACTTTCCAACTGCTGGTCTAGTGCGTACAAGTGGAACACGTTAAAAAAGACGTTAAAAGAGCGCAAATGTCTACCTGCAGCAGCTCATCCCCTCCATCTTTTCCAAAAGCGTTCGGCCTTGCCCAGCATCATGCTGCTCCTTTGGCCCCTCCGCCGTCCCCCAGTCCTCCGTCCACTGTCTCCAGCCGGCTCTCCAATGGCAGCACGAGCGCTCCGAGCCCAACCAACTCCAGGGGGTCCTTCCACGGTGTTTCCTTTCTTCTGCAGATCGGACTAACCAGGGAGGCTGTTAACCTGGACGCCAGTGATGTTTCCCTTTCAGCGGTGAAAGATCTTGTGTGTTCAATAGTCGACCAAAAGGTAATTGCGAGTGATTTTGTGTGATGCACTTTCTGTAGCAAACATCTTAATTATAAACTCACCTCACCTCAATCTAATATACTGCCACTGTCGAGACAAAACCTTGTATCTCCTAAAAAGTCATTTTTCAGGAGAAGAAAAAAACCTTCTTACCTCTCAGTGGTGGTTAATGGAGCAAGACTTATGTACAGGTTACTTTACAGCACTTCTATTGGTCCAATCGTCATGAAAGTTTAACATGATGTGAAGAGCAGCTGATGTTTTCCAATTATGTCAAACAATGAAAAATGACAAAAATGGAGACACAAGGTCTTGATGTACAGTATAATAATAGCCTATACTGGTATACTGTTAGTTCTGTGTACTGATAGATTAAGGTTACCCAGTGCCAAGCATGAGCTGGAGGGGTATAAAGCCCCCCAGCATTGGACTGTGAAGCAGGGGAGCTGAGTTCTCTGGAGTGATGGAACTCCGTCCAATACCTTTAGGATAAGTTGGCACAATCTAGGACTAATTGTACATTGTACATGTCTAAAAGTTTGTAGACACCAATGTTTTGTCTGAAATCAAGGGTATTAATAAAAACGTTGTCCTTCTTTGCTGAAGTAACAGCGTTTACTCTTCTGGGGATGCTTTACACTAGATATTGGAACATTACTGTGAGGATTTGATTGCAGCCACAAGAGCATTAGTGAGGTCAGGTACTGATGTTGGATGATTAGTTCTAGATCACTCCAGCTCATACCAAATGTACTGGATGGGGCTCTATCACAGTTCCACTGTTCAACAGCCCAGTGTTGCGAGGGGCTTTATACCTGTCTAGCTGATGCTTGGCATTGGGCATGGTGACCTGAGGCTCATGTGTGGCTGTATGAGAGAATCCCATTCAATCAATCAGTGCTTTTCTACGGAGCTGTGTTTGCACAATTGAACACGATAGGTGCACCTTACAGTAGAAGGACTGTCTGCATACTTTTGGTCACAGAGTGAAGGTAATAAGCATAATACACAGTTGAAGTCATAAGTTTACATGCGCCTTAGTCACATTCTTTTAAAGTCAGTTTTTCATAATTCTTGACATTTAATACTAGTACACGTTCCTTCTCTTAGGTCCAGTAGGGTCACTACTATGTTTTAAGAATGTGAAATGACAGAGTAGTGCTAGAGTCATGAATTTATTTCAGCTTTTAGTTCTTTTATGCCTTTGTCAGTGGTTTAGAGGTTTACATACACGTGGTTAATCTTTGGAAGTATTACCTTTAAATAGTTTAATTTAGGTCAGGCATTTCGGGTAGCCTTCCTGACACGATGCTGCCACCCCCATGCTTCACGTTTGGAACAGTGTTCTTTGGCTTGCAAGCCTCCCCTGTTTGCCTTCATACATAACCCTGGTCACTATGGCCAAACACTTCCTTTTTTTTTATTTCATCAGACCAGAGGACATTTCTCTGAAAGGTTAGATCTTTGTCCCCATGTGCAGATGCAAACTGTAACTTGGCCTTTTTTATGGCAGTTTTGGAGCAGTGGCTTCTTCCTTGCTGAGTGGACTTTCAGATCCCGTCCATATAGGACATATTTTACTGTGAAATAGATACTTTTGTACCTGCTTCTTTCAGCATCTGTACAAAGTCATTTGCTGTTGTTCTTGGATTGAATTGCATTGTTTGCACCAAAGTACGTTTGTGCAAACGTCTAGCAAACAGAACACATCTCCTTTCTGACCTGTATATTAGTTGCCTGGTCTCTTGGTGTTTAAACTTGCATATTATCATTTGAACAGATAAAGATGCCTTCAGGCATCTCAAACTGCTCCAATGGATGTACCAGACATGTGGAGGTCTACAGTTCTTTTTCTGATGTCTTGGCTGATACTGCCACAGGTGCACCTCCAATTAACTCAACTAATCTTAGTTAGTCTATCAGGAGCTTGGATGGTTGTACATTGTATGGAGCTAAGCCGTGGTGTTATTTTCTGGAATTTTGGAAGCTGTGGAGGGGAGAAAAATGAGTTTTAATAACTTCATCCTAAGTCTATGTAAACTTGTGACTTCAGCTGTACATGATAACATCGTGTTCCATAAAATAACAAAGTCTCGGTTGACATGCTGGTAGTAAAACGACTTAAGACATGCTGTGTCAGGATTTTAAGATATTCTTTTATCACAGTAGCAATATTCAGAAACGTATTAACGTTAATAGTGCATCATCTGATATTGTGTTACTGTGATATAGTTGGAATTGTGCTTTTGGATCAGTATAATCAGAATAATCAGTATAATGGCAATAAGTGTATATTATCTGTTAAAAGAGTCATTAATAATTAAACTGATAAACAGCCGTGATTTATCTGTTTAATTATTTATCATTAAATGATTATTCATCATTAATAATGTAAAACAAATATAACAACAGGTGTGAGTTGACATTTTGATGCATGTCAGACCGTTATAAGCTTTTTCTGTAGTTCTTTCCACACACTATCTTCTCCTGGGTGATTACAGATAATAACCAAATAAATCTCCATTGGAAAACGCTACACTGTGCTCCGCTTCCGTGTTGTCTGCGCTCGTCCTCTCTCAGCTCAGCGGCTCTTTATCAGTTGCATTTTTCTTACCCAAAGTTATTTTTTTAGCCATGTGATACTGATTCACTTACAGCTGGAGATATGTGTGTAGTCATCCCAGATTTGTAGAGGACTCGAGTCGCAGCGATGAACTTGAGTTTTCTTTAGAAAAAAGTTAAGTGCTTTCGTTTCGGAACTGCAGGAATGTTTCTTTATTCAAAACCCCGTGCAGCTGTTTGCATCAGGTGAGATTAAATCGGGGACAGGTGTTCACAGTTAAAGTGCAGGTAAAGTCAACCTGAAATCTAAATGGACCTTTTTTACCCTGTTACTTAATGTCTCTGACTCACGTTAAGCACAATTCATCATGCCATATAATCTAAAACAAAGTGTTTTTTTAGTGTTCTATTGAATTGTAATGACTTACATTACATTAATGACAATTCTTTTGATTTTTTTGACAAGTCTTTTGATTTTTTTATTACGTCATCATGCACCAGCAGGAAGGAAACATAATATGAACCAGTACTATGATGTTTTGCCCTCCCCTTCCTGTCCACCCCCACCTGTCTTGCAGAGAAAACACTCAGCTAGCTTAGACATCCTCACTGACTCGCTTTCAAGTTGTGCGACAATCTATTTTCTTTCTCTGTCATCAGAAGAGCACGAGTTCGCTTCTTGGTAAATGGCCTATCTCTGTGGGTGAGCCACTTCTCCCTCCATCACTCAGTGTGATGCTAACCAATGTGGCCGTCTGTTAACTGATAGAACCGAATTAGCAGTTAGTGTTCTCCTCCAAGCGTGTTGAGCTAGTTAATGAGGCTTTGCACTATGGAAACCTGTTTCTGCCTGAGGAGAAAATGTCACCTTTCTGGCAGCAGTGTTTAAAACGTTGACTTAATATCTTGAAATAAAGACTTGTTTCCCTCCAATAATCTCTCTGGAGCTCACATTAAAGACTTGCTATTGTCAAATATTGACAGAATCTAAAAACAATGAATTTTTTCTTGACAGTGTTTAGAAATGACTTATTTTACCAAATAATCTCAAAATAATCTCAAAATAATTACCTGTTTTCTAAAATATTGACTTGTCTTGAAGTATTGTTAGTACCTAAAAATAATGACTTGAAATTGCATTGTTACAGTATCAAGACACAATTGCGCTTAAACTTGCATAAATAAATACAAGAAATAAAAACACACATATATTAAGCAGGTATAAAATAAAAAAATAACAAGTCAGAGTAAATGACTTAGAGGAAATGACTTTTCTCAAATTATCGAATAAGTATGTCAACATAATTAAGTATTTTCATTTTCTTGATATATTGAGAGCATCTCAAAACAACTACTTGCTTTCTTGAACAATTGACTTTCTTTATGTATCTTTATTGTTAATATCTCAAAATATTTATTTTGTTCTTGAACTACTGACATAGTGTCTTGAAATAATGTCTTATTTTCCTGAAATATTGACTTACAGGGTTGATAGCAGTACATGAAGTGGGAGACCTAGCGAATGCATAAATTGAGGAGAAGTTGTGGAGAAATAAAAAAAAAAATGTGTTATGATTTTTGATTTGACTTTAAGGTGAATCTAAATAGAGCAAATGATTAAAGTGAGATGTTTTACAAGGGAACATGAAGGTTTACGAACGTATGTAACACAGTAGAGGTGTTCTTACTTGAAACTGCTCCAAATGTCTGCACAGTAACTGAACACACCACCTCGCGCTTATCACACCTGAATATTTTAAAAGGTTATGCAGCATCTACTCAACACATTAACAACTGGCGAGCGTTTGTTTGGGTAGAACATTACAGTTGAATCTAATTTGGTGAAGACAGTGTGGTTTCAGTTTCTGTTGTCAGCCAGGTGGTTGGATGTAGTTTTTTGGGTGGCTGTAGTGACACTCCTGAGCTGCTCTGTTGTTTATGGTGAGGCAGGAAAGCACAAAGACTGAACGGAATGATGTCATATGCGGGTCACCACATGACCTGCATCCTGTGTTGTTGCTCATATGGCTGCAGGAAAGGGAGAGTCACTAGAATGAAGGTGCTCAGTGATTCTGACCAGTTTGTGTAATAAGTAATGACGCTGGCTTGTGTTGACCTCACGAAAAGGAAGGGCCACCCTGTTCAGAAGGTTTGACCACTGCATTCTGTATAGAACTGTATTGAACAGGGGACAGGGGTAGGTGATATGGCAAAGATATTATATCACGATGTTTCAAGACGTTATCACGACACACAATATGCATCACAGTATACAGATTTGATAGGAGCTGACAGAACTACCTGCAGGGCCACAGACAAACAAACTATAATAATAATAATGATAATAATACTTGCAGTGATTTTTATGTAATGTTTTCAAACTGCACTGCTCCAAGTCCAATTAAACAGGCCTTGCTCACTTTGTAACGAAACATAAATAACCAGGGTCTGTTGGTGGGCCCAAAGTTTATTACACACTTCTAGAATCTAAGAATAGCTTAACTAGTTTGCATTGAAGTCCCTGTAGTTACTGAATGATAAGCCTTATTATGTAATAAGTCTCAAATTCTAAGGGGCTAAGGACCGACGATATTCATGATATACATAGTAAAGCGTATTGGGACATAATTTATCACGACAACAAGAAAATATCATCCGAGCTCTACTGGGGAGAATTGCAACCACACTCAGGAAGCGCATGTGGACCAACTATTGTATCAGTGCAGTTGTATTATTCTGTTTCTCTATGAGGGGATTGTTATTGTTTTTCCACCCGCTGTGATTCACATTCATGTGTCAGAGGTATTTCAGTACTGTTCTGCTGCTACTTAACATTTTTTGCTATGTTGTGCAATCAATTTCCATTCAGATTTTGAATTAGGGGTGAGTGGTGTGGCCAAAATGCAACATTGCCATAATATGTTTGATGATTGATGAGGAAAGATAAAAAAAAAAAATGTTCAAAATAAAATTCAGAATATGTATTTCAATAATAATTCTGACATCATTTTATTTTTAAATGAGGGCCTGGGAATTTGGAAAACATCATAGTACAATATTTAAAGACATTTTCACAACACATAATTGCGTATTACAATATTTTGACACATACTGCACGGAATCCAGTCAAACAGGACTAATTGAGCACTCATTTCAATGAAACATGCAGTTGAACGGTGGTCTTAAGGTATGGATGATATCTACAGTTTGCTCAGAAAAGCCTATTGTTTATCACTATAACAATGTATCTTGATAACGATAAAATGTCATTGCATCGCCCACCTCTAATTTATGCTTTTATTTTTTAATTATTTTACACCGCAGTAGTTCTAGCTGGTTGAGGAGGGCAGTTGCTTTGTGTCAGGAGAAGTGAGCTAGCAATCGGAAGGTCAGGGCAGGTCAAAGCCCAGGACTTAATCCCCCACACCCCCAGGCAGTGCTGCCCTGCTGGCGACTCTGTGGTGGACATCATTAGTTAGCAAAATTACAGATGTCTCCTGGGAAGATTAGTGAAGTTTAACAGTTTTAACAATGCTTTACTGACTTATAACTCTTCTTAATTGTCACATTTAGGGCTGCCTTGATTCATTTGAATGATCAAGTGCTTGTTATGTTGGTATTCGGTTCTCTGTTCGGTATTCATATTTTTAGGCCTCAAAAATTTTAGCCTAACATAGATTTGGTCAACAAAGGCCTTTAGATAGACCAGCTGTTTTTATTATTTAGAAATTTGGAAAAATAAATAATTTCTCTCTATAATTTCTCTCTTTCACTGTGAGTTTTGATCAGTATAAGAAGGAATGCGGTTTTAAACACAGTGGAACCTTTTTCTTTTTTTTTTTTAACACTTTCAGAGGAAGGAAAAATTGATCCCTCAGGCAGTGATGATATTTTTTTTCATTTTTTATTTAAGCACTGTAATTATAAGACACACACTGTGTACACACATGTGCCACGAGCAAGATGAGCTGTGCTGCCATCATTTGAACTGCAGCTTCGTAAAGATGCCTCAGAAAAATCTGAGTGTGCACTTTAAAGGATCAGATGTTTGGAAAATGCTCAGTGAAGAAGATGAGATGACTTGGATCTCAAATATGTAAGTGTAGTGATACCTCAGAGTGATCAGAGTGATGCCATATGTTCAGTCAGCACTACCTCCAGTACAGCTAGTTAAAAAATATTAAGTTAAAAAAAAGTAAAAAAAAAAAAAAACACATGACAGATGAAAAGATCTTGTGTTTTAATGGATATAAGACATAAACTGAAACTGATTATGACTTAAAATGCTTCAAATATTGTTCATTCATAGGTGATTTTAAGAATAAGTATTCAAGTGTGGGTTTGGAACAAGTCAAAGCCTGTAAAACGCTTTTAAAACGGCAGAAACTCTGAAAAATCTGTAGCTCAGGGAACACAGTTACCCAGAATTCTTTGCAGTTTTTGTTTATGTTTAGTATGTTGTATTTTTCTTATTTTTAAAATAAAGTATGTGGTGTATGTTTTTTTGGCGGGTAAAAATCCAGTGCACGCCAGTTACTATCAGTTGAGCACCAGATACTATGCAGTGAGCAGCTGAAACTATGAGGTGTGGACTAGATACTGTGTGTATCAGGTGCTCACCATATAGTATCTGGTGCTATGTGCTATGTGGAGGCTGCTAAATGCTATTAGGTGTGCACCAGATACTATGTAGTGATATTTAGCTAAAAAACAGCACGCCACATCCCTTCAGGTGAACTAAATATTCTGCATTATTTTCATTTGTTATTATTACTTTTTGCTTATAGGTTTTATAGCATGTTGTAACATGTTATTCTGATGCAGATGTTTAGGTTTGGGTGTTTTTTTGTTATTCCAGTGGCGAATGTGCTAAGATTGACCAGTTCAGCATGTATTGCTGTGCTTTTATTTGCTAGTTAATATTTATTTTAAACAGGCAGTGACTGACACTGAGTTCCTTAGTGCCTCTACTGTTTGTGGTTTTAGTCTCGTTAGGAGATTGTGAGTTTAAGTCCCATCCCAGTGATGTCTGACCAAAATAAAGTCACAAATTAACACTGCATTATTAAAAATATATTTGCTGCTGCTGTTAAAATTGTGGGTTGTCAGTATCAGCCAAGCACATAGTTCAGTTCACCATGTTTATTTTTTGAGGCAGCCCCACATTTTAAGACATGCTGAAAAACTAGCTTGATCAGTGTAATGAGGAGCAGGTTGAAGTGCCAATCAGTTTATAAAAGATAAATAAGATATTGGCTTAAAGTGCTCATTTCCATTCGCCTACTTGTCAGCATGCAATTTTAATATGACAGTGTGACATAATTGGTTATTAAAATATATTGTGAAAAGTTTCCTTTGCTTTTTTGAAGTAAAAGAGTTTAATGTAGTATACAAACATATTCAACCTACAGCAGTCCACCCATTCACACTGACGTTATAAGGAGAGTTTCAGCCTAGACTGCTAATTAATCAGTCAACAATATAGGACCAATCAGAACAGAGCTCATACATCAGATTTAAATACCAGTTTTAAAGGTACAGTAACAAAAAACAGCCTTTAAGTTATAGTATGAAGAGAGGTTGGAAAATTGCAATAAAAGTTGTTTTCGGTACATAAATTTATACGTAATCCATACATAAGAGGACCTCAAGAGAATGAAATAATACAAGCGAAATGTAGGACATGGACTCTTTTACAGCAATATCATCATATCGCAGCCAGTGTTTTAAACGCGTTTAGGATTTTGGCCTGTAGAGGTGGAAACGCTTCAGCGGGAGGAGCTGCAGCCGTTCCAGAGCAGTGCATGCAGAATGTATGTTTGTGTGAGAGGGAGGGGGCAGCCCCACAGGTCTGCAGGAAGTCAGTGGGGGAAGTTCCCCTCCCCTGCCGGTCGCCGTTCTGTCCCTTTGGGTTCCAGCGGACCTGTATCCGTGTGTGGAGCAGAGAAGGGGAAGAGGAGGCGGGGAACGTGTTTGGTGTGGGACATCTGGGGGGAGGCCCACTTACTCAGTTGGAGACGTTATTACCTCAGCAGCGGGAGAAAATAGCGTGTGAAAGTCTTTTACTCAATACGCCATTCACATTTTAGTACAGCCTTTGTAAAAGATTCCTGTCTGACAGTTTGAACTATGCTTGATTTCAGTGATGAAATGCATCAGGTATGTAGGGCTGCAAGTAGTGAATATTTTCATTTGGAAACTTTCTGTCGAATACTGTCTCAAATATTCAGATATTTTTTTAACAATAACAAAAGTTTTGTTTCAAATTAATAGTTTGATAGAAAAAACATTTCATTGTTATCGTTTTTTTTGTGATTTTTTGCTGTACAAAGTGAAAAAATAATTGTAATAACAATTAAAATACTGTAAAATAATGAAAAAAGCATCACTATTAAATAATTGTTTCATAGCACGTTGCATTAATACAGCAGTGAGCAGTGCAGGAAAGCATAAACAGTGTCTGTTTAACCATCATCCTAAAAATGAAAACAGCCTTGTGGTGAATCCTGACAGTAAACAGTGGAGTGATGAAGGTTTTAAAGCCGCTCAAAACCGCTTAATCCTGGAGCACATGCTAAACTCTGCCACATCAGCGTTAACGGCCGGCGCAGTCTAAATAAACTTCCTACAGATCTGGACAGCTAGCTAGCCAGCAAGCACTCATTTACTCAATAATAAATGCAATTGAGAACCTGCTTTCTAGCAGTTTGGTGTGCAGAGCTGCATTTGTGTGCTACTAGTGAGAAGCGTCTGAGTTCATAAATGTGGTAAACATGTAATCGGCTGTTTAAATGACGAGTTTTTGACTATTGTAACTTTCGCGTTTGTCGAATATTATCAAATACGTTCTTGCAGTCACACAGCCTGTTTAAATCAATAATAATTTAATCACATGTGACTAAATAAGTATTTAAATGGCATTGGTCATGATATTTTATTTTTGGCTGATTCAGATTACTTTATAGCCTAACTGGCTAATAGCTGAATTTGCTTACACTGTAAGGGGGAAATCAATATATGGCACACATTAGCACATTTCCAGCACTTTCTGTTAACAGAATAGCAGTAATTATAAACATTTTTGTCGTAATAACACAAAATAACATCATTTGTACATAATAACATTAACAAGCCAAATTGGCATTCATCATGAAAAACCAGTTGCTTGTTCAAATATCATAAATCAAGTTTTAACTCGTTTTTTAGCCGTTTCTTTGCAAAAGGCATCGTAGACCACTCTCTTTGGTGAATAGTGATTTTTTTATATATTGTCGGGAGTGGACACATCGTCATAGAAAACACTGAACTTGTGCCATGCTCACTTCGTGGTTTTTGTTAGTTGAGTTTTAAGGAAAAAATCAGAGCTGCAAAAAGCAATCAGTACATAAACGACTCTGAAAGATTTCACCATGTGACAAAGTGAATAGGTAACTGCTTAAATTCTAGACGTATTCAAGCATCTTATTCTTAAGCCATAGACTTATATGGGCCACTTACCGAATGGGTTAAAGGAGTTGACTGACTGACTTTAGACTAAAATCCTTTTGATTTGAGTGACCCCATATTATTAAAATATGTTTAATTTATTAAAATAAACAATTAAACATTCTATTTTCTATCATTCTAGTATTCTAGCAAAATCATAGCAATCATAATTACTCAGACTTTACATGACTAGCAAACACAGCCTTGAAAAGTTGTACACACATAACATCAAAATATTTTTTTATTCAAACAAAAAAGTGTAAATATATAAATGATATAAATGATATAAATAATATATGTAAATATTAGGGGTGGGGAATAATTGATTCTTAGGTGCGTCATGATGCGGATGTGGACGGTTCTAAATCGGTTAAAAAATATCAAGATTTTCTAAATAATTCATTTATATCGTAATGTTGATGGAATGCAAAGGGCAGAACTTGGAAGTGCGGAAGTGCAGCGCCCGGACAGTCTGTGGTGACACATAACAAAAACAGAAATCTGACCGGCAGCCTCTGCGTTAAAAGCCAGGTTAGGTCGGGAATCGACAACCATTTTGTCCTTTCAGCAAAAGTCCACCTTGGGAGCAATGGCGTTTATGTCCAGTATGTGCTGATGTCCTAGTATAGGCTAAAAATTATAAATCAAAACACAGACTTACTTTGCTCTGCTTTAAGCTTTAGCTCAGCTATAGCGGCTTTCCCCCCATCGCCGCCAGAAAGCTTTTCCTCAGAAGTAGAGCAGCTTATTGTAAAATGTCTCTGAACGTTCGACTGTTTTTATGAGGCTGAAGTCGCTTTTCATTCTCCAGCTTCTTGTTCGAAATTTCCCATTACGCCTTAAATTTTGACTGAGAAGCTGAATGTAAATGCGGCATCATTTAAGGTCGAACGGGAAAATTAGAAAGAGAAACGACTTCATCCTCGCAACTTTTTAGTGTTTCACAGTCTCTCATTGCCAATTTAACGTACCAGGAAAACCAACTGCGTTCTTATAAATGCGAATACGTCTCCAAATGCTCGTCTGTCTTCCTCTTTTCCTTTCTCGTTCACTAATAGTGAGGCAAGGCCTCGTTGCTATTTGAACTGCAGTCAGCACGCCAGTTCTCAGTCGTTGCGAAACAGGACTTTCGTGCTGTGTTGCGCGTCTTGAAGATATTTCACTGACACAGCAATCCCCCCACTGACTACAACGAGACCAAAACTGGAGTTATAAAATCACTAAAGAAAACAGGTAACGTTAGGACAGCTGTAACATGTGCTGCATGGACATCCACTGCCACTGGATTTTATTTCACCATAACATGAGTGGCAGGCAATGTCTCATGTGCTCTAAACAAGAGCCGTGAATGAGAGCCTGCTAGTTCATGTACCACATCACTTCCATTTGATTTATTAATAAAAGATATTGGACATAAGTGCATTATGGATCATTGCAAATACTTTGCTTTAAAACTACCAAGTCCTCAGACAGTAAGAAAATATAAATCCTGTATAGGAAAAAAAAAGATGCATCGAAATGCATTGATAATCATTTTATAATCGCAGCCCTCCAAATCATAATCGAATCGTGAGGTGCCTAGAGATTCCCACCTCTAGACATTGGGACACATGTTCTTTGAAACAATGGGATGGAACTGCTCACCATGTCGCCATGAGAGACAGGGATGCAGTCTCGCTTCTCTTTTTAGAGCAAAAAAAAAAAACCTGCTCTAAAATGCAGTGGTGTGGCTAAAATGAAGCTCCGCCTATAGACTAAAACTCTCTTTCAGTAGAGACATGAAAACATGAAAGCATTTTTCAGTAAATTGTTTTAATTTAAAAGAATAAACCCATCATAAATTTAAATATTAAAATGTCTCTTTAAAATAAAAAAATAAAAATGTTTTACATCAAGTGTAAATTGAGGAGTTAGTGTTTTGGACCGACACCTCTCAATAGAAAGCCCCCTATAAATGATGATTTTGTGTATATTTAGCTTATTACTAACTATATTAATGCCTTTGGTTCAAGTAGATCATAACATCCATCCATCCATTTTCCAAGCCGCTTCTCCGTCAGGGTCGCGGGGGGGTGCTGGAGCCTATCCCAGCAGTCATCGGGCGGAAGGCAGGATACACCCTGGACAGGTCGCCAGTCCATCGCAGGGCTAGATCATAACATAATACTTCTAAATATCTAAGGTCTTGTTCCTTTTTTAAATATTTTTTTACTTTTTAATATTGGGCTACATTTTGAACTGCTGTCTGTTTCGAAATGCTGCTACTGTTTTAAGCTGTGCTAATGTACTTTAGTCCCTGGTCGTAGATTATGGTGTCACACAGCATCAGAAACCATGAATGTATGTCTGCTTGAGATTACTGAACAGCTCAAGACGATTTGAGGCAAGTGTGTGATGAATTAGGCATGCTGCTGCACAAATGCTAATGTAGTGGCTAAAAAACTTCCATTAACTGCTAGCTACATAAGCCCTGTAGCTTCATCGGTAATCTAAAGACGCAAACGTCAGATACCTAATGTCTTGGCTGCTTGACTGCACTAAGGAAAAATGTGTACATTTTATACTTATTGAAGCCATTGCAGTAATTTTGTATGCCTTGGATGTTGTGAGGAGATAAATGGTAGTGGGTTAGAGCTTAAACTCTGAGGTTTCAGGGTGGCAGTGCAGCCTCCCTGTGTTTGGGTAAGTTGTCCAGGGAGCTGTCTACAACAAACACTCTAGCACCAATGTGGGCCTCGAGCAAGCCAGTATCTACATCTTCACTTGGCAGTTTTATGGGTGCTGTGACCTGCATGTCAAGACGTTCCTCTCAGACATACTTTCATACATTCAGTGGAGGTTTCAAGTTGCCCGTGTCTAGATTTTTTGCGTTTACTCCCGTGCAATGTTCTTCTTCTTATGTTTAGTTTAATGTATGAGACTCTCTGATTACTTTGCTGAAAAGCTGACGACTGACTGTAACTCAGTAGAACTGAGAACTGTTCAGACTTTACTGTGCCAATAATAATGTGTTTCTGCCACTGATGGTGTTATGATAAGCATCAGTCAGCCCTCTCATATTCTTGTAATAGAATAAAATAAGAGAAGGGTTTTATAGTAGCTTGAAGATAAGCACTCTGAAGGCAGAGGCTCGCTTTATATTACATTCTTTTCTCTAGATCTTGGCTACACACCATGATTTTCAGCTCGTTTTGAGTCCTGATCGAGCTCCAGAGTGATTGGAGGCCCTCCAGTGTTTTCAAACATGCCCTATTATTTGTCTCAAATCTTTCAGGAGTCTGCCGTGTAATGTAACTGAGTGAGTGATTCAAGCAAGCAGCCAAGATTGAAGAAAAGACAAAGAGGTGTGAATGTGCAGAGACAGAGGGACTGCTTGTTGAAAACAGGCAAAGAGTCACTCTACATTTTCAAACCAGCTAAAGTTTGTAGTAAAATGTTTCTCCAGCTCGGACTGTGAGATCTACATACCTGCACGTACAAGTCTGCTCTTGTTTAGCTTTATTTATGCCATGTGATAACAGGGATATTTAGTGTTTCGAATGCTTTCTCGTAGCCTGTACTCAGGTGTGTGATACCCCCTTGCGTCTTTTTGTCCGCTGTGCGTGCCTTCAGGTCAAAAATACTGGAAATTCTTTAAAAGACTGACGTTAAGTGTGTGATGCTCACCATTTTTAAATCAAACTTTTTAAAAGCTGTGTTCTAAACATCTAACCCTAAGCTTTATTCACCAGGCTAAAGTGGAACTAATCAGTTTTTTGTTTGCTTGTTTGTTTATTTTTTGCTTTAATGTGACCCAGATCTGACACTTTTAGTGCTTTGTGAATTTAAAAAATCTGATCCTTCTAAGAAAACAGATCTGGGGTCATAGATTGATTGTATATCTGATTTGTAGCCAGGTGACCTTAAAGGGATTTTCTGGCCTGATCAAACATTTAATAATCACTGCCTTTGTTGTAAATGTGCTTACAGGCCTCTTACAGTACTTTAGCAGGTGTTTTTCAAGTAACATTTTCCAGTTTGTAAAAATTTCATGATGTAGCCTGGAGATGGGAGGAACTTTTAGAAAACTACAGTCTTTACAATGAAGAGTATGGATTACTCGAACAGCAGACCTTAGATGTGAAGCTAAGTTAGCTAGGTAGCTAACTACCTGGCTATCTAGATATCTTACCTCAGAGTAGCTTTCTTTTTCTGACGGTTAGGGTAAAAACTTCTCTCTGGCAACCGCTTTGTGCTGAGTAAAGGTAGAATCACTGTATTATTTATGATTTTGCTCAGTTGGCACTAATACTGGTTTGGTTGTGTTTACTAGCCTGTAGCTCAGAGGCTATGCTAGCAGTCAGGAGTGGTTGCCACCACAGAGATTCCCACTAGTAATATGATGTATTTGTGTAGTGGAGCCCAGTTATTGTAGTGAGAGAACATTGAATTTAAAAATACACAGACGAATCCTCAGTATAAGTTGGGTGCATGAGACTGGCCTGCATGATTTAGACCGATATTGTTTTACATTTACCGAATGACGCGAATGCTTTGATTCATCCAAACACCCACAGAAACTCACCTGGAGCTGTTGAGGTTGTTCAGGATGCTGAAAGCACATAATGAAAAGTGACTCTTTGGCTTATTTGCATATTAAAAAGGTCAACACTGATAAGGCTTAGCAAAAAGATACGTTGTGTAGCGCAAAAATGAGAGACCACCCCTCATTTGTTTAATTTATAGTCAAAAGGGCAATGCTATTCATTTCTTCAGTGTGAAAAGCAAAAAACATATATTTATAGACAGAAGCCTCAACAGCTAAATGCAATATCATTTTTTCAGTGTTTACACGTCTTCTGTTCTTTTCAGGAGACTCGCTTTCAGTTTTTCAACTTAATCCGAAGGGATATTTTTCCACACCTACAAAGTTCAGTCTTAGAAGTTGGTTGCTTTTTCTGCTTCTCACCATCCAAAGTAATCACAAGCACATTCAGTGATGTTGAGGTCTGGACTCTGGGGTGGTCAGTCCATTGTTCAGCTTCTTTGTTTGATGAGTCCATCTCCTTTTCTCAGTGAGGCTTCTTGACAGCTACACGTCCATTCAGACCCACAGCACTGAGTTGTAGATGTTTTCAGATCAGAAGCAGCTTGATTTTCTCCTCTCTTTCAAAGATGAAAGCTTTAAGTGATGTTTATCTGATGGGGCAGTTTTGATAGGGGCCCAGTTTGAGGGAGCTCAGACTGTGTTGGTCTACACATTAATAAGCAGCACAGGGTCATTACCTGTTTAATGAACAAACTGCTCTCCTGGAGCGTTTGGAGAGGCTGAAGTCTTCTACTGCTAAGAGAATGAAGCAGGAAATGTGTGCTGTTCACAGCTAAATCATACTGAAATTCTGAGTTTTCTTGTGATGAAAAGAACATTATTCCCAGGAAAAGTATTTGCCATGTGTTGTTAATGATACTGTTGGAAGATATCTCTGCAGTGGAAAGAGGGGTGGATGAAGTACAGTACCTTTTTATTTGAATAAAAGTGGAATACTCTTTTGTTAAATATACAGTATAACAGTATTTGATCTTTTTTTAATCTTCTATACTTATATATCTTTACTTCTACTACAAGTATGTTCAATCTGGAAGATCAAAAGCACTGTTTCCCACACAGTCTATACTTATTGCCCCCCTATACATTATACTGACATCTATCCATGTATATTTTGTCCCATTTTAACAAAGTCCCATTTCCATTTTCCAGTATTAATAAATGACTCAGAGAATATGTGTTCTGTTGTTATGAATACAGAAAGGCTCTCAGTGTCACTGATGCAAAGATTCACTCTTTTCCCCCCTGTGGTCATACTTGAATAAGTAAACAAATGCTATGATGAGCGGGGAAGGTGTATATTCAAATAACCTTTCCCAGGCCGCACCGGTGCTCCCCCTAGGTTTGTTTAAGACTTGTGGGAAACGATGAAAAGTAAAAACACTAATAGAGGTTGAAACTTAGCTAGTTTCATTAATAATTCTTAATAATAATTAATAATTCATGTAAATAATATTATGCAAGAATTACAGCAGCTCAGGGTACTTTTACCTTTGAATCTTGCACACTTTTTTAGTAAACATTTACTGATTGTCCATATTTTTTAGGTGTATTAACAAAGCAATTAAAGTTTACAAATTGATTTTAATCAAAATGACTTGTTCATTTTTAAGTAAAGGAGGACACAAAATGTGAAGCTCGGGATCAAAAGTTAATATATTTTTTAAGTAAAACCTTGAAATCTGCAACTTAATTGCACTTTTTCATTTGCAATTGCAATTAAAATTTTTTGAATAAAATGTCAGTTTGTTCAAACTTGCTTAAAACTTTGGAGTGGAAATGGTTCTGAATACAACTGTGAATACTCAACCGTGATTACTCAAGCCTTTGCGTGATTAATGCTTCGTAAAAGTGTTCATCAGATTGCAGATTGAAGATTTCTGTAGATGGTTCTATATAGCACCAAAAAGTCTTCTGCTATTGTTTCAATATCAAGTCTGTAAGAACCCTTTTTGGTGCTATATACAACCATTGTCAAAAAGGTGCTCTATTGAACCACATACAACACATTGTCCATCAATCTTAAGAGCCATTCCACTATGCAAAGGACCATCTAATCACCAAAAGTTTTTTTTTTTTTAGTGTTCATGGTTCTATATAGAACCATTTTTTCAAGAGTGTACTTTTAGCGAAACATCTAGAGTCTTTCTATAGAAAATGTAACTGGGTTTCTATTCCAGGTACTAGTACTCAGATTACATAGTATTTTAACTTTGGTATTTTTGGTATTTAACTGGGTTTGATGGCTCCCATTACTTTCACATAAGACATTCCACATTTTGACATTCTGGAGACTGTGAGCAGAAAGTCCATCGAGAGAATCTGTCTCTCAAACAAGCTCCTGAGCGGCATTAGGTTTAGCACAGACTTCCACTTCGCTTGCTTGCTAAGCGCTTACGGATAAAAAATGGATATGAAATGAATGATTTTGAAGTTCTCCTTTCAGAAGGTCGCTTGCATGTGTTGATCGGAGACTGAGATGCAGTGAAGTCTTTTAATCTGCATTTACTCACTCTGACGACTGTTCTAGCATACAGGCTTTTATACCTTGTGTTTTCCCTGCTATGGTTACATTTCCTATTCTATTGTAAACACATACAAATAGCTAAAACTAAAGAAAGAGAATAAAGTAAACCCCATAGCCAAATGAGAAGTACTTGCATCTAAAAATAGGGAGAACATTTGAATCTCCATCGTACTGGCTTTATGACTGTGCTTTGTTTAAAGAATGTCTCTTTAAGAAGTTTCCAAAGGATTCCAAAAATAAGAACTTTTATCGCCTGGAATTTGAGGCTCAGGATTTGGAAATGTAGTTGTTTCATAAATCATACAGACTGCCCTCCGCCGGAATACAATTATGTCATGCAGAAATGTCACCAAGACTTTCTTTCCTAGCACAATTTACAGTGGATTATTTGAGCCGCCTCCAATTTGTTATAATTTTCCACTTGAATTTGAGGATGACGGCCTGGAGCCGCCGACGATCCGATTTCGGGACCGAATCACAGCCGAGATCTGCATTAAGTGCATTGTTTCTTGGAATGGAAATGGCATTTTCAGTTCCTCTCCTCGAGATCACTTCCTCTAATTGAGAGTGGTCAGTGTTTCTGTAGTGGATGTGTGGCATAAGGCGTAATGGGTGGAGGAGGCTTCAGTATTGTGTGGAGAACGAGGGCAGGACGGGGACAGGGACAGGAGGCGGCTGAAGCAGGCTTCAGAATGTGGAACTCAGACAGATTGGCTGGACTTTGACTATGTTTTGATCAGCTGAGCTTGTTTAGTACATTCTAGGATGGTTAACTTTTGCCCTGAAAAGGTTGCCACCTAAACGGGCCTCAGCAAAATCACCACTGCCTTGACTTTTGCACTATGCCTGTTTTTCTTCAGCAGTGTTGATGGAGTATATTTAGATGGAAATGTGAATGATTTTGGTGAATTAGATCAAGTGAACTGGATTTTCATCTTTGTAGGTGAACAAGCAAATCTGTGTTTATAAATGTGTTTTTATTGTGTTTAAATTATATTGTTTATTGTGGCATTTGTACATAATTTGATGATATCAGGAAAGCTACAATTCCCTTTGTGCTGTTCTCGTCTCTCTTCTTTCATCCTCATTGCTCACTAGTAGCTCAACACAGAGCCATGGAAAATATTTTATTTATTGTATTCATTTCAATTCTACCTGTTGAAAGACCACTGGGGGCCTAGAAAACAACATTGTTCTGTTAGGGAACAGCTACCCCAACATGAAATGCAATTTTCCCCTTAATTTAGAGGTAACTGATGCGAAGTGATACGTTTAGTATCAGAAGGTTGCTTCTTAAGTTTTGCATTAGGGCTAATGTAGCTCACAAGGAATCTAAACTTATATCGTACCAGTTAGCATTTTGTAAACTGTATGCAAAAGACATCAAGTTAAGTAACCTCTAATAGACTTGCCTATATGCTTTCTAACACTGTTTTAAGTCAGGTGGTCTTTACTGTCATTCCTAAATATAGGTTTTATACATTGCAGTTGAAATATATAACACTTTAAGATTTTATTGATAACAGTATATTATACACAGTGCATCGTCTTCGCTGACTGTTTACCTTATGATTAAGGGGAAAACTGCATAAACTATTCCTTTAAAAAGTATTGTCTGAATGAGGGCTGGGAGGTGTTGCTGAAAAAGTAATAGGACAGTACTTTAAGGCATTTTTCTATTACACGATTTCCATCACAGACTGAATTTTTTAAAGTGTATATATATATATATATATATATATATATATATATATATATATACTTAGACTGCAGACAGAGGCAGCAGTAGCCACTGCTCCCAGCAGCGCATGCTCCTCTGAAGTATGCATTCCCCATAGACTTTGCTTTTCGCCAAGTTTTAATGACCCTTTTCTTTAAGATATGTATCAGAAGAGTACATCATCTGATCAAACATAATGTAATACATTTTTTTGTTTGGTAAGTCTAGACTCTTGAAAAGTTAAGTTTTATTCAATATATGTTACATCAACACTAGGGGTGCAGGAAAAAAAACGATTCTTAGATGCATTGCGATGCAGACGTGAACGATTCTGAATCGATTTACAAATGTCAAAAATCAATTTTCTGAATTTTAATTTATAACTTAAAGTTGACGGAACGCAACATGGGGTTGTTGGGATTTGTGTGTGGGAGGGGCGGGTGGGTGGGTGTTTTTTTTGTTTTTTGTTTTTTTTTTCTCCTGAATATTGTAAAACAAGTGAGCATTTTTTATGTTTGGGGTCCACCCCATCCTTTTTTGTATTGTTGTTGCTCAATAAAGAAATTATAAAAAAAAAAAAAAAAAAAAGTTGACGGAACGCAAAGGGCAGAACTTGGTAGTGGGTGAGTGCAGCGCCCGTACAGTCTGTGACGGCACATAACAAAAACACCACTGGACTAGTGAGAAATCCAACCCGCTCTGCATTAAAGCCAGGTTAGGTCAGGAGTCACAACCCAAATGTTCAGAAAAGCCTTTTCGTCCTTTCAACAAAAATCAAACCACCATGGGAGCCACAACATTTTATATCCAATTTGCCCTGTATGTGCTGATGTCCTAGTATAGCTAAACAATATAAATGAAAACTCAGACTCACTTTGCTCTGCTTTAAGCTTCAGCTCAGCTAACGTTATAGCCGCTTTCCTCCCATCTCCACCAGAAAACCTTTCCTCAGAAGTAGAGCAGCTATTGTAAAATCTCTCTAATCGTTCGGCTGTTTTACGAGGCTGAAGTCACTTCTTATTCTTCCAGTTCACTTGACACATCACTTCCATTTGTTTTATTAATAAAAGATATTGTACATTTTTTAAAGATCATTACAAATGATTTGCTTTAAAAGTACCAAGTCGTCACACAGTGAGAAAAAAAGACATCCTGTGTAGTAAAAAAGATGCATCAAGATGCATCGATAATCTCTTTCTAATCGCATCGCAGCCTCTGAATCGTAATTGAATCGTGAGGTGCCAAGAGATTCACACCCCTAATTAACACTAATGTTGGTTAGCGTCCCTATGGGTATCACCATATAATGTTAGCGTAAAGCTAACTTTGGTGTACTTTCACTTCTACACACTTTTAGCACCACCCATATTTAAATCTGGTACTTTGGCAAATTCCTCAGAAAATATTTCAACTTAAAGTCTTACTCTGCATGTTACTGTTGAAGCTTCCTAGCCTGTTAGCTACCATATTGCATATACACAGGGTTTATGTATTGCAGTGCATAATTTACTTTATATATATGTAATTAGTGACTGCAGTCGTACAGGTTACATGCACTCCTGCATTCACTGCAGTCTTGGGTTACTATAATAATAGTTACTATAAAATAATAGACAATGTGTTTAATTTTTTATTTATTTAATATTTACTGTAATCTATGGATGCCATTCTCAGGTAAATAAAATAAAACATTTACACCAATACTTAAACATAAAATGTCTTGCCATATGTTCTTGTAGGGAAATGACAAAGAACGCATTTAAATATACTGCTAAAATTCTCTAGTCAACTCTAGTCCACATACTAATCAAAATGAATATGAAAATCAGTGCGAGGAGTCCTTAAAGAATTGCTGTAACTGATTAGAAACACATGCTTTTCGTCAAGCTGGGGGGTTGAGCCAGAGTAAAAGAGTTTAGTAAGAGTTTAGTAGGTTCATAGTCAGGAGCTTGAATACTCAAAGTCTACAGAGTTAGAATATTTTGAGTGATGTAGACAAATTCTAGCGGTTTGTGGCCTCTTTCAAACTTTGAAAGATGACCAGTTTTTGCTCGGTGCACCAAAGTGAAGCAAATCTTCTTCACAGTAGACTTTCTGACTGTGTGCTTGCCACAGACAAGATACTTTTGTTCTTGCAGATGGCCACGAGGCATAAAGCCACCAGGAAACAGCTTCAGTCTGGCTCAGCTGGCCCCATTGCACTGCTTTCCTGCTCTCTGCATGAAACACGAAAAGATTAAACAAACAGACGCTTATGCACTTATGAACTGGAACAGGAGTTATGAACCCGACACAGTCAAAGATGTTACATTATCAAATGCATGTATATGAGCTGTAATGACTTTACAGTGAACTATTCCATATTAAAGGACACCTAGCCCACATCTTTTTCTTTTATATTTTACTCTGAGGTCCACTTATGACATCTATGACCATTATCCATTCTCTCTTTATCCCTTAGTATTGTTACTGTCCTTTAAGACTGATATATGTGAATAAGCTCTGCTATGTATTGTGCCTCACTCTGAAAGCGGTCCCAGCTAAATCACTCCTATAATGAATAAGTGGGGCTAAACTCTTGATGGCTGAATAGGTGGATATATGTAAATGTGTTGGGGTTTTTTGTGACATCACAAAAACAGCGCATTCAAAATGGACTGTTTTTGTAGCCTGGTTTCCATACATCGCTGTTGTTGGAAGATTTAATTATTTTCATAATTTAAAAATGCCTGTTGCCCTTTACTTAGTATGTAAATTTCATCACAAATGGACCAAAAGAAATGAGCCAGAATTACTTGGAAAAAAGTCTGCTTCCATTGCCTTACATTAAAAGTAGAGTAGGTTTTTTCCTTCTCCTGTAAAGTTACCATTTTGTAGATACAAGGTTTTCTTCTGACAACAGTGATATGGATGGGGGGGTTGGGGGGGGGTGAATATCTTGAAACTTTAACACTTCTTATGTACTCTGTCAAACTCTTTTATATCAAATGAGATGAAAATAAAGAAGATGTGGTTTTCCATGACAGGGGCTCTTTTATAATCAAGTAATGCAATCCTTTTTCAGATTAATTGAGAAATCAAATAATTGAGTTTTTAAAAGAGGCACACAATAAAAATATACTTAACATGTACATGAAGTAACATGCATAGCCTTTCAAAGTTTCCAAAACACTTCAGTAATAAAGGAAGAAGTCTATGAAAAGACTTCATTAAAATATGTAAAGTACATAAAAGCTTCACCCCTGCATTCGCACAATGAAAATAATATTATTCAAGTATAGAAAGTAATAAATGCATTCTGGTGAAGCTTATTTTGTCTACTGATACAGATATAACATGCACTGCTTCTTAAATGGACGAAATCCTTCTTTAGGGTCAATTTTGAGCACACTGGACAAAAATAATTGTAATCAGCTACACAAGATAATGCGATTGATCATGATTCATTATTTTAATTAACTGCTCTAATAAAAATACTATAGCAAAAGTGTTGAGATGGTGCTGTGACTGTAAGAGTGAGAGCAGTAAAATGAAATGAAAATGTATTTATTTCAAGTTGTATTTATTTAATTTTATACTTCAGTAGTAGTACACAAAGACAGACCACTTATTACACTTGAAAACTACACATTTATGAAAAGCCTTTACAGTCATTTTTTACAGGAATTATTTGAATAGCTCTGAGTAAAAGGTTGGTAATTTAAATATAACCCCCCTTAAAAAGCCAAAAGTTTTACTACACACTTCTGTAACCGAAAGAATAACTTTTTAAGGGGTTAGTGCACAACCATAATTATAATTATTAGCTTTCATTGAAGTACATTCATTAAAATTCACAAAAATCTGTGTTGAATTCTAAATGGTTAAATATTTTTATGTATTAATATTATTCCCAAGAAACTATTACAAGCATCCTTAAATCTCAACACTCATTAAGAATGCGAAGATATATTAATATGCATGATTGTAACAGTAAATACTTCCTTTGCTGCCCTGTTTCTGAATGTAGAGAACTATCAAAAAACTATGGCTATGTTCACACAGCAGGTAAAAGTGGCTTAAATCAATATTTCTCACCACATCCAATTTTTTCTAGCTGTTCACAGTATCTTTAAAATGCGACGCGTATACAACATCCGTCTGAGCGGATCAGCTCCTAGACTGACGCGTATGCACAAAAGAACAATGCTTCACGTTGCTTCATTGACTGACAGCTGGGCTCAGCACCCAGAATGTGTTTGAGCTCGTCATAAAAACGGCACGGCCACTTCTTTGGTTCATGTCCTCAGATTCTTTAAACTGCTTTCAGACTTTTAACTGTTCTTTGACGCTGCAGCCTCCAGAGCGACTCCAACGTCATTTCTTTCGAAATCCCTTTGAACCTGGAGCGGTTGCGATAAGTTTCTTCTAAATTTTTTGGTACAGGAACAGGAGTCTCAGCAGTGCGAAATAATGATGAATGTCACGTTGGATTGATGTAAGAGGAGCATGCATTCCGATCTGGCTGTTCAGACTGAGTCACATTGCTGCATATTGGATACGGAGCGGATTTCAGCACCACATATGAAAGCGTCTCTAATCTGAATTGAAAATGTCAGGTTCAGTCTGTATTAGCTCTTCACACAGACACACGGATGACACATCTGTGTCACATATGAAGACAAAGATCAGATTTGGGCCACTTTTACCTGCTGTGTACACATCGCCTAAGTCCCAACGTAGTAGCAATACATTTAACCCTCCTCTCCTCTTCACCTCCCGCCCCTTACTTTAGTGTTCCCGGTCAAAATTGACCGGTCTGTTTGAGGATGTTTTCTGTCTGATGGATGAATATAGGCTGGATACCCATTCATTTCCTATGGCGGTCACTTTTGACCGGGAACACCGCAGGTGTAACAATTGATTGATTAAACCCTCAAAATTCAATGAAAGTGGTGATCATCACTTTTATATGTTCAAGTGCACAGTGTGGAGGATATCATAAGGCCTTGAGACAATCAGATGTAAAACACAATATTTATGAGTGTTTTAAGTTGTAAATCGGTCAGATTTGACCCGAACACGACAGGAAGGTTAAGAAAGATATCAGTCTATATCATGATAATCAGCCATCCAAGAGGAGTTAGTTATTAAGACTAACACTTAGTTTTATAGAGTGACAGTACAGGCCTAGTCAGCGCTTTTGTGTTGTCTCTGTTTGTTTTCACCAAATGGCTGAAACTGTAGAGAATACTAAGGAGTACACAATGCCCAAGTGGTGTGTACATTAGGTTGGGAAATTCCCACACCACCAGCTGTTCAGATTCATTGTTTTGGAGGAAACCATTTAGTTTTATTAATTAAGTAAACATACTCAGGTTCAGGCATGTTTACAGGCAGGGTTACCTGCTCTATTAGGAATGTCTTCAAATGGCCTTTTTTCCCTATTACAGCAAGTGCAGACTCATCATTTACTCACTGAAGCTTGTTTCAATTGGTGGTGTAGATAATAATGTTCTTGATGTTCCGCCGTCTTTTGGCAATAGAGTACGTCATTACAGAAGAATGGGCTGAGCTGATGTTTCATTCAGCAGATGATTCACCTCTGACCATTCATGTTCTGGTTCAGCTGCTTCGACTCCTATTGACTGTTGCACTTCCTTGAGTTAATGTTCTCTTTAGTTAGTGACAACATGAACATCCAATAAATGACACATCCAGGGGGAAATCCCAAGGTCAAGGATGTTTATGTGCAGTTACTGGAAAATATGAAGATATGTACATGAATAAACAGAAAGATGTTGCTATACTCCAGTGTGTTTCAGGTAGGGGTGGTCAACATGATGATGTCTTGTTATTATTTTGATAAATTACATTACGACAAATTACGTTATGCTAAATTACATTATGATAAATGAAATTACTCCAAAGTATCATCAGTACATCTAGAACACTGAACAGCTGCATAAACTAAAAAACGGACTTGGAAACAACAACGAGGGTATAGTAACTACACAAACTGCATAGGAAGAAGAGTCTGATTGGATGTCAGTCCATCATGCTGTTGTGTTGTTTTATTTAAGAAAAAAATCAAAATACATTAAACACAATACAAAAATAATAAAATAAATAAATATGATAAAACATAATTAAATTAAAAAAAATAATAACATAAAAGAAACAATAACTTGTACAAGAAAAAACATAACTTAAGTGTAGTAAACAAGTATATGTGTTTGTTTTAGAGTGGAGTTGATATCAATATGTCCTTGTTTCATTTCTGTGTTTTCAAAGCTTGCTCTAATCATGCTCGCTTTAAGTTAATGCTGCCTTTCCATTACAGCAAGCTGAAATGAGAAATGTGCCCTACTAAATTCAACTTTAAAGATCAAGCCCCAAAAAATATATGCTGGTCTGGAGCTTAAATAGTGCAAAATCATCATATTTAATCACTTTTCACAGCAGCCATTAAATGCAATTTCTGTTTGCTTTGATGGTGCAATATCATCTTCAGGAATATTGATGGAAATATGTTTGATTTGCCAAACCAGAAAAGAACTGGATTCTCATCTTTGTAGGTGAGCAAGCAAGCTGAAGTTTGTAGAAGTGCTTTTATTGTGTTCAAATGCTGTTGTACACAATTTGCAAATTGGTGCAGTTTTATTTTAGTCTTCTTTGTGGAGAGGTGTGAATAGTTTTCGCAGCAATATATATATATATATATATATATATATATATATATATATATATATATATATATATATATATATATGTATATATATCGAGAAATTCAAATAAAGAAGAACTTTGGCATATCGTTTCTGCATGATCTTAAAACGCCTTCCCGCGTCCCTGCTGACAAATATTATCCTTTCCAACTTGTTTGGAAACCTCAGAAAACTAAAACTATTAGGATACTGTCCTATGACATCACAACCATGAACAATTAAAATGTTTTTTCAACTTAGTTTACATATATGAACAGGGCAATGCTTTTTCAAATGTTTAGAAACGTTCATGTTTCCACACATCAAGCTTTTTTTTTCAAACAGAAACTTGCTTTTCAATCATTTTTCCCCCTTAACACAAGGCTTGCTGTTTGAAATAAGCTTGCTTTTTAAAACTTTTGTTTAATGAATATTGCATAATCTTACAGTATACTACCACAGTGCAGACAAAGTTACTATAACTGAAGTACCATTGAAACATCATGAAATGTCCACTTCTATACAGTCAGTGGCGATAGTTCCTCTGTGTTCATCTTTAAGGCCCAGTGTCTTACATGTTGGTTTGTTTTTGCTGTGCTGTATTTGGTGCTAATGCACTGAATGCAGTTATTGTCAGACTTTCGAGTAAAAGAGAAAGGGCTTATGGAGAGAAGCTGTTACTCTGAGTAGCCCTGCTTGACATTTACAGTGCTGGTGTGTCATTGGCTCATGACTTGGGCTTTCTTTGTAATTCTTTGTATAGTTGCCACTGAGAGTAGAGAACGCTTTTGTTCTGCAGTTGTGATAAAGGCAGCATTGTTATACTTTCTGAAACAATATTATCTTTTAATACGAAAGCAGGAACTCAGTGTAACTCCAAAAGTTCAGCTAAAGTTGATCAAATCTCATACCGTGGGTATAGTTTTAATTTTTGTTGCATATGTAAACAGAGCATTCATAGGTCTTAGATATTTAAATAGGTGATAAATAATAGATGTTATATTTTCAAGATATAAAAGAATATATACTAGAACATATACTTGTAATATATTTTATTGCATATTTAAATAATTATAGGTTTCTAAATACAACCCCAATTCCAATGAAGTTGGGATGTTGTGTAAAATATAAATAAAAACGCGATGATTTGCAAATCCTTTTCAACCTATATTAAAATTGAATACACTACAAAGACGAGATATTTACTGTTCAAATGGATAAACTTTGTTTTTTGCAAATATTCATTCATTTTGAATTTGATGCCTGCAACATGTTCCAAAGAAGTTGGGACAGGGGCAACAAAAGACTGGGAAAGCTGAGGAATGCTCAAAAAACACCTGTGTGGAACATTCTACAGGTGAACAGGTTAATAGGAAACAGGTGAGTATCATGATTGGGTATATAGGGAGCATCCCTGAAAGGCTCAGTCGTTCACAAGCAAGGACGGGGCGAGGTTCACCACTTTGTGAACAACTGCGTGAGCAAATAGTTCAACAGTTTAAGAACAACATTTCTCAATGTGCAATTGCAAGGAATTTAGGGATTTCATCATCTACAGTCCATAATATCACCAAAAGATTCAGAGAATCTGGAGAAATCTCTGCAAGTAAGCGGCAAGGCAGAAAACCACCACTGAATGCCCGTGACCGTCGATCCCTCAGGCGGCACTGCATTAAAAACCAACATCATTCTGTAACGGATATTCCCACATGGGCTCAGGAACGCTTCAGAAAACCACTGTCAGTGAACTCAGTTCGTCGCTCCATCTACAAGTGCAAGTTAAAACTCTGCCATGCAAAGTGAAGCCATATATCAACAACACCCAGACCCGCCGCCGGCTTCTCTGGGCCCGAGCTCATCTGAGATGGACTGACGCAAAGTGGAGAAGTGTCCTGTGGTCTGACGAGTCCACATTTCAAATTGTTTCTGGAAATCATGGACGTCGTGTCCTCCGGGCCAAAGACAAAAAGGACTGTCCGGATTGTTATCAGCGCAAAGTTCAAAAGCATCTCTGATGGTGTGGGGGTGTGTTAGTGCCCATGGCAGGGGTAACCTGCACATCTGTGAAGGCACCATTAATGCTGAAAGGTACATACAGGTTTTGGAGCAACATCTGCTGCCATCAAGCAGCGTCTTTTTCAGGGACGTCCTGCTTATTTCAGCAGGACAACGCCAAGCCACATTCTGCACGTGTTACAACAGTGTGGCTTCCCAACTTCTTTGGAACGTGTTGCAGGCAACAAATTAAAAATGAGTGAATATTTGCAAAAAAAATAAAGTTTATCCGTTTGAACATTAAATATCTTGTCTTTGTAGTGTGATGATTTGCAAATCATTGTATTCTGTTTTTATTTATGTTTTACACAACATCCCAACTTCATTGGAATTGGGGTTGTAGATAATAAGTCATAGATACTATAAATTCAGTATTTAAACAAAGTGGCTATATGTTTAATATAATTTATTGCATATATAAATAACTAATAAATGTTATCTATCCAAGTTATTTTAAAAAGAATGGCAGTAATTTATTATATTTTGTTGCATATATAAATAGGTAATGGCTGTTACATGTCTTAGATATCTTAAACTAAGCATGAATATTTTTTGCATATTCTAAATGAGATTATATATTAAAGATATTTAAACAGAACTGCCAATATAAATGGATAATACATGTTATATAAAGAAAGAAATCTATACTTTTTATATATTTTGGTGCATATTTAAATGGATAATATATTCAGTATTTAAGATATTTAAGCAGAATGACTGTACCTTTAATATATTTTTGCATATATAGTTTCATCATAACTGTTGTATATCCAATGTTTTTTACACAGAAGTATAGTTACATACTTTTAATATGTTACTAATTCATATATACTGAAATATATTGTTAATAAATAATATATGCTATATATTCTAGATATTTAAAGAGGACAAATATAGTTTTAATCTATTTTGTTGCCTATACATATAATATTTAAATATTATTGTATTATATATTATAATATTTAAATTGTGATAAAAGGATAAATAAATTAAATAAAATTCTAAATATGTCCAGGGTATTTTAAACAGAGAACAGAATGTTTCTGTGGTGATTTATGCATTGTTCACATGTTGTCGTGTTCTGCATTAGAGATGATTTGATGGACAGCAGTGTGGTGTGTGGAGGATGTAGAGATGCACCTGATTGTGTTGTCGGTCTGTCTGCAGCTTATCTATTCACTGCAGGAGCGAATGGGTTTTGAGTTTAGTTACTGTAGCAGCAGCTCTCAGGGACATTTGTCTGATTAGGTCATGTAGCTTTTGTGAGCATTATGTGATTTTCAGTTAGAAAACAAAGTGATGCTGATGTTTTTGGTCATTCGTTCAGAAGTTGCCTTCTTTTAAAATGAAAATGTTTGTGCTGTTGCTTTTCAAAGCAGTAAGAATAAATACCTTCAAAGATTTAGTGATGATAAAGCAGCCCTGTGCTCATCTTTTGAGCAGATTTATCTTGTGTGTTCATCAGAGTGTCTTCTTTGGTATGAAGAGCAGGCTTTGTCTAAATATTGATGTTTCTTTTTTCCAACTGCTGAAACGCTTTTTTTGCCCAAAGGTGGCTTAAACACCTGAAAAGTTGCTTTTGAGTGCGGATGAGTGCTGACTTTACAGCAAGGGGATATAATGGATGGGTTTGTGGATATAATCAGTGGACTTTCTTCAGGTGTTCTGTAAAATGAAAAACAGTGAGATTTAAACCACTTTCTATTACACTTTTAAAGGTACTATTTTATCTTATCTTGTTTTTTGTAGGGGCTTTTTCCAATTTTCTCCCCAATTTTGTCATATCCACTTCCACCCCTTTTAGGACTCCCCTAGTCACACCATACGCCAGTCCTAGGGGAGGAGAAGGCAAACACAAGCTTCCCCTGAGACTTGAAGCACTTCTTTGAAGTCATCTTTGCTAACTGCTGCTAATGCAACATCATTAGACAGCTGAATGCGCTTGGAGGAGAGCACTTACTGCCAGTTCTGTTACGTCAGCAAACACATACCTGTGCTGACTGGCCTCATACTGAGTGATGAGGGTGATGGAGGGCCACCCAGATAGGGCCAAAACTTAGACAGCACTACTCGGGAACCCTTGTACCACAAGTTCTTTGAGCAATGCCATAAAAGAACCACTTTTACTTCCATAAAGAACCATGTTTGATAAATTGATTTGTAAGTTTGAAAAATATATAGTTCATATAGTTTAAAGGTTCTGTAAGAGTTCTTCCTAGAGCTTTTACATCAATGGAGGTCCTTCGACCCCTTAAAAGGCCAGGGCCCATCCGCAGGCCCAGAGTTTTATGAGGGAGATGTGGGGCCACATTTCTACAACCTAAGAATAGCTCAAATAATTTGCATTGGAGTTCCTGCAGTTACTTAGTAATAAGCCTTAGTATGTAAGAAGCCTGGGAAAATTGTGGGTTTTTTTTCAGGAGTGTAGGGGTGCTCCAGTGTAGGAATTATGCGCTAATATCTGATATTTGTTTGTGCATGTCTGCTGATGTCGATACATAAACAGTTATTGAAGGTAGATAGGGACATAATCCTTTTTGCAGTAACTGGTGCAGAATCAGAATCAGAAACACACACAAACATTTTCTTAGCCGCTTCTTCCTCAGGGTCACGGGGGTGGGGGGGTGGGTGCTGGAGCCTATTCCAGCGGTCATCGGGCGGAAGACAGGATACACCCTGGACAGGTCGCCAGTGCATCGCAGGGCAGACAGACACATTCACTCATACACTCACACCTAGGGGCAACGTAGCATGTTCAGTCGGCCTGACAGCATGCCTTTGGACTGTGGGAGGAAACCAGAGAACCCGGAGGAAACCCACACAGACACGGGGAGAACATGCAAACTCCGTACAGAGAGGACCCCGGTCGCCCGGCCGGGAAATCGAACCCAGGACCCTCCTTGCTGTGAGGTGACAGCGCTACCCGCTGCGCCACCATGCCACCAGAATCAGAATCAGAATCCTTTATTGATCCCAGAGGGAAATTGCATTTGTTACAGTTGGAACCATTTATGTAAAAGAATAAACACTTAATAATTTAAAACAAAGAAATTTGCAATATGTACACTAGATTTAAGCTCTTATGAATATAGTAAAGTGGCGGTGACTGTGATAATAAATATTAAACATCTAGTATAATAAATGTAGTGAAGTGCAAAAACACTGTTGATTTTTTATCTCTATGCTGTGTCTATTTTTGAAGCCTGCTGGATGCTGCAACAATAACTAACAATATACAATTAAGCATTCTGGATTCATTGTGCAATCTAAGGCCGTAATCAAAACAGTAGACAGCTTTGTTTTGAGCTGTACCAGCAGAACTGCACTAGTACAAAGTATGAGTGGTGGTATACCGGTATAAGTGAATACTAGTATGACATTCTCCTGTGATATCAGTTCTTTCTACCATGATGAGCACAAAACCAGTAAACTACAAGCAGCACCGGCCAACTAAAAATGAGCATGAACAGCTTAAATATCTCTTATAAACCGACTCAAGGTTGTTTTAAACAAAACTGCATATGCTGTTCACTTCATCAGTCACCTTCTGGCATTTTATGTGTTTTCTATGTAGTACAGAGAAATAGAACATTTGTTTCTATTGTCTTACAAATGTAGGAAACAGAATAAAATACAGTGTCAACTAAACGTTTTGCTCTTCTAGAGTACAACATATACATCATAAAATATCAGTTTGAAATACTGGTCAAATCCAAACATATATATGTTTACACAATTATCTGCCGATTTGATTCTGATACCTGCATGCATGCCTACCTTCAATTTACTTGAAGATACTGAGAACTGAAAAAAAGGCTTATTTGTGTAAAAGTTGATGAGCCATGTGTACTACATGCTTACTGAAGGGACTGGTCTTTTTGGAGGGACATCTAGCTGTGTCTGCGCTCAGATCAGCTTCCTGTTTTGTCCTCTCACTCACACTCCGAAGGCCGCAGAGGGGGTGCAGGAGGCCCAACACAGCGCTGCTTCCGCTGCTCTGAGATCAGCTCTTATTGAACTTGCCAGAAACTCAGGCTTCTCACCTTACAGCACTTACACCTGACAGGAAACTACACCCTGAACACGGGGACTCCGTCTTTGAACACGCTACTGTTCAAAAGTTATCATATATTATTTACTTTTAATACAATAATAGTCAATAAATATTAAACAATATGTCACATGATTACCATTGTATGGTTGAACAAACCAGAATACTTCATTTTTCTGCAATTTCACTGCATAAGTTCTGTTTATTTTCTGCGTTTAGCATATTGGCAAAAAAATCAAATGTAAAATGTGCCATAATTTCTGCATGAGCCACATCTTCTAATGGCCAGGTACTGGTTCATAAGGCTTCATATTGGTTCATTAGCTCACATTAGCATTAAAAACTGTCAAATTAACATTTAGGAAAGTTTAGTTTGTATCTGGTCAACAAACTTCAGGCACAAAGGAGAATAAAAGAACCAGCTGCTGGATCAGAGCAATTTGCTGCAGTAGAGTCGGGCAGTATAGAAAGCCAGGGTGAATGACTTACTGTTCTATTTCTATTCTGTTTCTTCCCAACATATTAAATTAAGCGAACAGGCTCCAAAACCTCTGCATACAATTGTATCTATTTGTGACTGTCATGTCCATCTATTTCTTACTCTCATTATCTGTCGTAACAGTTATCGGTAATGATAACATGACACTGTTACTGTTAGTTAACACAATCTGTTGTGACAACTTATGACTGCATATGACGTGTGTGTGCATGTATATACATCAGCAGGATTCAAGTACTACCTAGTTGATGTTGCAAAGTCAACATTGTTAATGACTTGACTGTGAAGCTACCAAGAAAGTGGTACTCTAGCTGATGTGAGCTACATCCAAAAACAGTGAAAATATATTCCTCTGGCAAACTGTTGACACACTGTCCTCTGAGAAGAAAATACCTCAGGGTCTGGGGTTTATGCCTGATTTTAAGATAAGTTGGTCTTTCTGGGCATAACGTTAAACAGTGGTGCCAACTGTAGGCTGCATTCTCACTAAGACTGGGCATAACCTTTGCTCCTAGTTGTGAGCAGACGTCAAATTCTAGACCTTTTCTAGGTTGTTGTAACTGTCGTTTTTGCTTAAACAGCTAACTTCACAGCAATGTGTATCAGCGTTATTTGATTAGTTAAGTATGTCACAAAATGTGCAAAAAGCTGCACTTGGAATGAGGGAGTTTAGAAGGCAATGTCTACAAATATCCCCATATATTTTAAAAACCAATCAAAGCCAGAATGAATACTTGTCACTTGGTTGATTTAGGGTCAGAAGAAAATTCCCCGTTTTGTTTCATGACTGTCTGGTGTGATAACATCGTCATCTTGAACAAACTATAAGTAGAAGCAAATCTAGCAATGTAGCAAAGCAGCAGAGCCATTCTTCTAGAACTGAAGACCACACGGAGAAATGTGAAGGTTTGTGGTGGGTTTCTGGAGGTCACACTCCCTATATCTTTGGATAGTTGTGGCTAAAAAATTTTAAGAAATATTAAAAATGCTCTTCTCTTGTTTACTGTCTTCCGACAGCAGCCCATGACGACTTCTTTTCTTTCATAACTTCAGCTCATGGTGAAATTGTCTCCACTTTCTTTTTGGTAGCATCAATTATCATGTAAAATGTGAATGGATCCTCAAAGGAACAAAACTGGTTTTAAGTTAAATAAGAGAAAGGTGCGTATTTGTCTTTTCATAATCTAATGTTAAAACAGAACAAAACAGTAAAAAATGCTGGAGTCAAGAAGGGCTGTGTGGAGTCAATACAACTTTTAAAAAATTGTTATGGATTACTGAAATTGTTAAGGTACTGAAGACGTATGCTTGAGGGCACCACCCCAGTGACAGTTTAGTACCTTCTTTTCAGAGAGATCAGCAGTAGCTACACGTCCAGCAGCTTTGCGTAGTAATGCAGGTTGCTTAGCAACAGTCATCGTTACATATTGTCACTGTCCAATGAAAAACATTTTTAGACTTTTACTTTGCTACATCATTTACACAGCAGCCCTCCAATAGATTGTGTTCAGACTTCGGGACAAACAGACCAATAGAAATGCTTGAAAATCACTTTGAATAAAACCTCTTTACATTAACTTACATTTTAAGTTAAGAACATTTTTGCCTTTTCTTGCAAAGTTACTATTTTAGGGATGCTTGTTTTTTAGACAGTGACAATAGGTTTTCATCATGAATGTGTACCGCAAAGCCCCGTGTTTGGTTGGTGCAATGGGTGTAACATTCTCTCTGAAAACTGGTCTTAGCAGCAGCCTACTTATCAGTTAACATGGTCTTAGATAAGAAGTCGTGCTACACCAGTTAGCTGTAGTGTTAGCTCATTAGCTCATCTGAAGAGACAGCCTTGGATACTCATCCAGCTCACAAACCTACCAGTGTCACTCAGCTATTTTTTGAGTTATGAAACACATTTTGAAATTGCTGTTAACTTTTGTGCTACAGCAGTGCTGTCACCTAAAGGGTTAAGTCTTCAGCCCGTTCATTCAAGCCAGTGTCCTTTTTTTTCACCGTTATTCTCTGTGGTTAACCGATTATCTGTTCACTAACCCTTAAAGATACTTAAATATTAAAATGAGTCAGAATGCACTGTTGGAAAAACAGTAAACATTACCTCATAAGGCCGTTTTTATGAATCTACTGTTTCGGCATGGGAATATGTACGCTTGACTCCTTGTTGATTGAGCGCAGCTGGAGGTTTTTTGTGTGCACGTGTGTTTATGTTTCAGAGAGATTGCTGAAGTGCGTGGTCTGCTTGCTTGTAGATGTACTACGGTTACTGTTGAATCTGAATCAGTATTCATCTGGGATTACTGGTCTTGTTTAAGGGTGGGCGATGCCACAGAATTATAACGTCATGATACACAATATGCATCACAATATTTAGCTTTTCTGAAGAATGAACAGAATTTATAAGCAAAACAGTAGTGGCACATTTGATTTGATGAGGCCATATGATGGAAAACTGTTTTTTATTTTAAATGAAAGAGTTTTATAGTATGTAAATGTATTAAAGTTTCAAGGCAGAACATTTGCTTACCATGTCCACACAGTTGTATGCAAAAGTTTGAGCACTGCTGGACAAATTCCATAGTATCCCATTTGAAAATCAACAAAATGTCTAATTTGACCAGTGGTGTTTTTGCAAAAGACTGTATATGGGAATGAAGCCACAAAGTCCAGTGCATTTACATACAGTATATCCACCAATTTAGACTACAGCCTATTCACACTAAAGTTATAGGGAGTGTTTCAGGACAGCCAATCAGAACAGAGGTCATTTACATATTGCTGTTGTCGGAAAAATCTCCATTTTTGTCAATTTTCAGTTTTTGACATACTTTGAAAATAGCTGTTGTTCTTTACATTATTTGTCTTAATAAACAGACCAAGAGAAGTGGCCCAAAATTATTTGGAAAACTGTCTGGTTCCTTTGACTTACATTCAAAGTAAAGTATGTTTTTTCCTTCTCCTGTAAAGTTATCATTTTGGAGATATGAGGTTTTGATCCGACAGCAGCGATATATAGCAATCTTAAAGGCACAGTAACAAAAAGGTATAAAAGACAGAAAATATTAACCACTCCAGGGGAAAATGAAAACACAACAAACATGTAGAATATTGGCCCTTTAAAAGGCTGTGGTTTAAAAAATCCACCTATTTAAGAAGGAACTGGAGGCAAAAGCGCTAAAAATAAATGAATGAAATAAGATGATAATGGGCTGGTATGATCATAATGGGCTGATATTCTGTCAGCAGCAGTCACTGCACGCTGGTTGTTATTTACAGGCTCTCTGTAATTGCTCAAAGTCAGTTTTTTGTGAATTTTGCTGTTCTAAAAGTGTGATACCAATGACAAAAGTAAATTGTGATGTAATTGACTGTGATAATAGTAACATGTCGTCATATTCCCACCCATAGCCTTATTCCATTACTAATGATTTTTACACATATTGCTTCTTTTTATTGTGACTTTTATTACGGAGCCCACATCATTCATTTTCTTTATGCATCAAGAACACTCATAATTTATTTTCACATAACCATTTTTCCCTGTACTGTGCCTCCTTCAGCATAAATGGGTGAGGCTAAACTGCTGTAGATATCTGAATAGGCAGATATCTGCCTTCACACGCATATGAACATGAATGACTTCCCATTCTTAATCCGTAGGGTTTAATATGGTGTCGGCCCACCCTATGCAGCTATAACAGCTTCAACTCTTCTGGGCTTTCCACAAGGTTTAGGAGTGTGTTTATGGGAATTTCTGACTGTTCTTCCAGAAGCGCATTTGTGAGGTCAGACACTGATGTTTGACGAGAAGGCCTGGCTCATAGTCTCCGCTTTAATTCATCCCAAAGGTTTTCTTTTGGGTTGAGGTCAGGACTCTGTGCAGGCCGGTCAAGTTCTTCCACACCAAATTGGCTCATCCATGTCTTTATGGACCTTGCTTTGTGCACCGGTGTGCAGTCATGTTGGAACAGGAAGGGGCCGTCCCCAAACTCCAAAATCTCTTGGTGCTGAAGCATTAAGAGTTCCTTTCACTGGAACTTAGGAGCCAGTTCTCCTGGCAACCGCTAAACCTAGAGTCATCCATCGGATTGCCAGACGGAGAAGCGTGATCCGTCACTCTATAGAACACGTCTCCACTGCTCTACAGTCCAGTGGCGGCACTTTACGGCACTGCACTCAATGCTTTGCATTGTGCTTGGTGACATAAGGCTTGGATGCAGCTGCTCGGCCATGGAAACCCATTTATGAAGCTCTCTACGCTGTTCTTGAGCTGATCTGAAGGCCACATGAAGTTTGGAGGGCTGTAGTGATTGACTGCAGAAAGTTGGTGACCTCTGTGCACTATGCGCCTCAGCATCCGCTGACCCCACTCTGTCATTTTACGTGGCCGACTGCTTCGTGCCTGAGATGACATCACAAACAGCTCATTCAAAACAGGCTTTTTTTATATGGACTGTATGAGGTGAAAAGCAAATTGTGAGGTTTGCATTATTGCAATGCTTGTAGTTATACATTTATAAATCTTTTATTTGAAAAAAATTAGGAAAAATATTTTTCCCACACTATGTACCCTTAAGTAGAAATTCCACCAAGATGACATCAACTGAAACACATTCATTTAGGACTTTGCTTCATATCAGTAGATCTTACAGTGTATGTGCAGTTTTTATGTTTTTTAGTGTAGATAATTACTGGCCTTTGACATTTTTGGCATTGTTATGAAAAAATGTCAAACCTGTGGTACAGATGACAAAAATCTAATTTCTCAGTGCATTCTATTCAGTACACAGAAACAAGAAAGCATATTCATGTTTAGCGTTCTTTGCAAAGCAGCTCTTACATCTGCACACCACTCTCTGCCCTCTATCCATTAGCTCGGTTTTAATGCCTTGAGCACTTTTGTGACCATCATTGGAGCCTTAGTCAGCTGTTAATGGATTTAATGACCCTTTCATTTTTAAACCGAGCTGAACAGCTTGTTGATCATTATCAAGGACCAGAAACAGGGCTGTTTTCTATTCAACGCTTGCCTCCTATAGGCCCTCTGTATGTGTGTGAATGCTGTAATGCTGTTAGCACTGCCATGGTAACTCAGGCCAAAGATCAGGTAAAGCTGTCCTGGGTTTCCGGGGTGATAACAAAGCAGCTATGCGAACTTGGCCGTGCATGCTCTTTAGTTTTGGAGCTCTGAGACTAACAAGTAATGGAAGCGTATGGCAACCTGCTTGCATTGTGCAGGTCTAAATCATACTTTAAAAATGGAAACAAGCTCCAAACAGCAGTGGCTAACATCTCACAGCCTGAAGGCTATCTGTACTTTCTTCCTTTTTTATAGATGATAATTTAGATACAGTGTCAGAAACCACATAAGCAAACTTTATTTGAGGCAAGCCTGTGATGATTTATGGAGAAACACACTAGCACATTCTCAGAACCTTCTGTTAGCCAAAGACGCAAGATAAGTAATATTATTTGCCGTTTAACAGACACCTTCATAAATTATAAATCAAAAAATAATTTTCCTTTTTAAGTAACACGAGTCACATACAGCACTATATCGAAAGCGTGAGGCGACTGAGGATTCAGCACAATGACTCATACATAATTATGCTAGGAGCAGTATTTAGATACAGTGCAGGAATAAAATTTTAATACAAATCGGCCAAAATCGCAATAATACTTGCTATTTAATGCAATCTGTGAATTAGCCTAGCAGTATATGCAGTACTTTTGGGTGACTATTAGCTTCCATTACTTGTAACATGCATTAGCCCCATAGCTCCCAGACCAAAGAAGCAAACCTTAGACACCAAATATTTTGTGGTTTACTCGAAAATTGTCATTTCGTCTTGTAACTAATCCCTAAGATTTTTGAGTTCTACACCACAGTGAATGTAAGTAGTAGCGGATGTGAGCCCTTGGCGAGGCTTTGCTGGCTGCCAGTGTCGTGATGAAACTAAAACTGCTGGAGGCAGATGTAAAGGCTTATAGAGCTGTAGTTGGCTGATGTGCTGTTGCATGCTGCTCTGTTTGCTGTTTTGCTAACTGCTACATTGCTAATTGAAATTGAAAAGCAGTCACTACAGTTAAAATGTGAAATGCGGTGCACATGGTAATGAAGTCTTTTTCATTGTGACATGCAGAATACGTGCAAAAATGAAAACAAAACCTAATTTACAATTTTTCACATTGCTTGACCTCTTTTATACTTCAAATATATTTGTCTCAGTGACGTGGAAAATCTGGAAAACATGCCTAAATGAAAAGTAAAGGATCTATTAAATTCATTCGTTTAACGTTAAGTACTGCACAGTGGCAGGCAATATAGTCATGCATTTTATTTAGTTTATTGCATTTAAAGATGAATTGTGTTTAATTCTGACATGTTTTTTTCAGGTAAGAAGCCAAACGATTTGAAAACAATGTAATAAAGGCTTATTTTTAGTTTTGGCATGTATTCTACACATCACTATGGAAACGTAATGGTGTGTGCACTATATTTCATAGTTTTTACAGTTATGATGGTATTGCAATGAGGAAAATCTATTTAAAGTACCGCAGGGTGGGAAACAACATAGCCGTACATTCATCACATTTCAAGGTGCATTGTATTCAATTCTGACATGAATTCAGCATTTCATTTTTTTCAATTCATTCTTTATTGTTTTTGAGTAAAGAGGTCAAGCGATGTGAAAATGTAATAGTGGGTTTATTTTGTTCCGTTTGGCCCATGTTCTGTATGTCACTATGTATAAGTGATGTGTGAATTTCCATTGTAGTGATTTGGCACGAATTCGGCTCCATAGAACGCGGTACAGTGAAGGCAAAATTCTAGAGGAATGTGCTGAGAACATCAGCAGTTTAGTCACAATATGATGAACATGAGCAAAATAATATTTTTTTAACCATATTTAAATATAATATTTTCACTCAAGACCAGTTCAAAGTTCTATTTCAGTTCTATTTCAAAATTTTCTAGAAACTTCTACAATCATCCATTCTCTTGCCGCCCTAATGTGAAGAATATTTATGAAAATCTTAGATCTGCATATTAAGAGCTGCATATCCAGAAGATGTTTTGTAACCACAGCTTTTGCTCCAACACGCTCAGCATGCCTGAAAATGAAACAGACAAATTCTCCACAAACCCAGGCTGTTTACTGTAGTCCACATGCCATCAGTAAGGGCTAAGTATGCAGTAGCATTTCTCTGAGAAACTGGCTCCAACTGTGTCAGAACCTCAAAACTCTCTAGCCTAGAGACCTGGTTTAATCATGTTTTTAAAAGTGGTGGAATGCTCCTGAAACACAGGCTGCCCTGCCAGGATTATGCTGCTGTACTGTTTCTTGCTGATCTGAGACCAGTTCCACTAACACTGCAGTAGTAGCTGCAGGTTGTGGTCGGAGTAGCGGAGGTCGTTCCTGGACCAGGGATTATCCCGGTCGGACGAGAGGACACTATTATACAATTTCCATCAAGAGACTGAGTTTGATGCACCAGGCTTTTAAGTGATTAACCGCTCAGAGGAGCGATTGAAGTGTTTTTCAGTAATTGTAATTTTTTAAATGGAGCTGTCTTTGAAGCGCCTGACACGTAGCCTCTTCTGTTTGGAAGGGCGAAACAGAGATTTCGGACCACTGTGGAGAATGAAAAAGCTGGTAACGTTTCCTGCTACACCTGCTGTTCATCCATTAACTGAAAAAATAATGATGTTGTGCGAGGAGGCTTAATGATGTGTAGAGAAACTAGCAGAGGAAATCTTCCTCTTTCATGTGCACTGTGAGGTGTGACAGTTGCAGAACCTGCTACACCAAACCAGCCCTCTTAGCTGGCTGATTAAAGAGTTATCAGAGATGTGATTCACTTTTCGTTTATATAGGTTACTATAAGACGAATAGATTGATTGGATAAACCTGGTATTGGATAGTAACTGTAAGTACTGCATTTCCTTGAGGAGAGCTTTCGGAATGGTTCAGCCAAAATAATCACATACATTACAGTGTTTGTTGTTTATTTGGTTTTTATAGGGGATTAATTTGTCACAGTAGCATGTCCTTAATGCATTAACATTACTAGTTTGACATTGCTAGTTTGTTTGAATATGCTTTGAAATTATTTAGTTTTTTGTTTGTTTGTAAATATCTTACCGCTTACCACCAGATAAAGAAGTTTCCTGTGTTCTAACTGAAGTTTGGCATGAGGAAACACCTCCTGCTTCCAATCTAACACCCTATAAATTCAGACCCTCATCTTCCATTCCTATGACGAAAGGTTTGCAACCCCCTTTACCACTCCCTGGCATTGTTTCTCAGTCCTACATCAGTCCTACTACAGCCATGAGGGGGTTCAGCTTTCTAGCTACAGGCAGAAGCTGCCTAGAACTCCATCCTAAGTTTTCAGAGTTCTTCTCCTCCCTCAGTCAGTCTTCCCTAATACTACCACCACCATGTTGAAGCCAAGATCTGAACTCTGAAGATCTGAATATGTAAGCTGTTATTCTTCTCCTTATATCCAAAACAAATGCATGTGTAGAACTTTGGAATAAAACTGTTAATGTACAGTACTGTGCAAAAGTCCAAGTACATGGTTCTCTACAGTAAGAATGGTAAAAACACTATATGTACTTAAAGTGTTAAATTCCACCAGCAGCACACTTGATTGAGCATAAAGAAACACGGATTAACTGAACAACTTAAGAAAAAAATAAAAACAAAATAAATAAATCTCTATCAATGGTGAATGTATTGAATATATTAAATAATTAAAGATATGGTGTTTGGAAGTTATGCAATGTATTGGTCTTAATTGATGGATTTTACATAGATTATATAGCTGACTTAGACACTTGTGTGAAAAGCAGTCGAAATTTGTGTGTGTGTGTGTGTGTGTGTGCGTGTGTGTGTGTGTGTGTGTACCGCTTAGTACAGAACATGAATATACATCTTGTTACTCTGTGAGCTGAACAGCATGTACTAAGAACCTGATTTTGTCTTTTCAGACTGCAGTAAAATCAGTAGGTACAGTGAACTGAAAACTGCGCTGTTCTGTCGTCAGCATTGCACTGACATCATTTACCTCGGACAAAAGAATAGCTTGCTTGTAGAGTAACAGTGAAAATGGAAGCAGCAGTGGTGAGGTTATTTGGCTGAAAACGAGCATTTCTGTCTTAGAACCGTTAGAAACCTCAGTGGCTGTGGTGGCGACAGAACTGCGTTATCAATTTACCAGTCATGTATTGTTTAATTGAAATAATAAATGGCCTCTACCATAAATGCAGTGCTTTTTTTCTTAGCAATTTCATATATGATGCATTTAATAAATCTGTAAGCGATGAATCTGTATGTGACATATAAGGTTGATTGAAATGAGTGGCTTGTACATTTAACCACCGTGAAGCTGTGTTAGAGAAGCCAGCTTTAGGCTGAACACGTGATCACTTCACAGTCATCAACATGCCCATATATGGACCTCCAAATTCTTTTTCAGGGATGCACTAATACCCCTATTTCCTTCCATACCAGCACCAATACACTGATTCTTGAGTATCTGCCAGTACAGATCTCCATTTTAATGAATGAAGTTACATTTTTTATTCTGCATTCCAGGTAATATCAATCAAACTGCTGTTGGGTTTTTTTGATTAATTAAAAATAACATAGAGGGAGAGGTAACCAAAGCCAAGTAAGGGATAGAAGGTTTTTAAGTGCTGTATTTAACGTTCTTTAACCTAAAGTAAGTAGCTAAATTGCTGAAAACTGCAACAGTCCATTAATGGTCAATATTAAACATCTATAAGATCAGACCTTGGAAAAACCTAAGGCTGAATCTCAAATGGTTCACTGCTCCCTACACACTGCTCTATGTGAGATTTTGGGTTTAACACCTAAATATGGCTCTTTATATTCAGATGAATTGAGCACACATGGAGGAATCCAAAGTGGTCCTCTGTTAGCCACACTGCGCTCTGTTTAGATGTAGTAGCTGTTATTTTAAGACCTGGTACTGTGCTTTGTAGAGAGAAGGGAGCCAAGGTCGAGCCAAGGATTTCTCAGCTTTGCTGAAGTAAAAGGCATCGAGAGCACACTGTTGCTTGATGAGGCTGGCCGAGAGAAGTGCACCACAGGCGGGAGTAGTGGACACATTGTGGTATCAGTCACAGTTATCGGCATAATTTGGGGGAAAATGTACACAGAGCGAAACGTCAGCTTTGGAACATTTTTGCAAACAATAGGAGAGATTTTTAAAATTTTTTATAATTTTCCTGTAGAGAAAAACTGCTTAGAACTAATATTCATAATAATGGCATGATGTCGACTACAGAGCTTTCAGAGCTCTAAGGCCTTTTGGAGTAGCCCTTGAAACAGACATTAGAAATTAAGGTTGAATGTGGCTGACGTGAGAGGAATTCACACTGTGTAACTGGATTTCTGATGAATCAGGTGTCATTTCTTTAACAAACACTTGGCTCTGTAGGGAGTCAAAAGTTGATCCTGTTAATTTATTTTTTAATATCACGTTACCTGGAACCTAATATGTGTCACTCCCTCTTTACCTATATCCTAGTAATACAATTCGGATGATTAAAAGGTTTTGCATGGTGAAGAGGTCCTTTGGATTGATGGAGAATGTGTTGTTTGTGGTTCTGTATAAAATCCTTTTGAAAATGGTTCCATAGAGCAGCAAAAAGGGTTCTTTTTTGGTGTCAAGCTTGAGGTTGTAACAATAGGAGAGCCCTTGTTGGTGCAATATATGTATATCCCTTTTGAAAAAGGTTCTATATTGAACCATCTACAGCAGTCATCATTAAACTGAAGAACACTTTCACAATGCAAAGAACCTTTTAATCATGCAGAGTGTTCTTTGGGTGATATGTTTATGGATTTTCTTTACTTTTCATAAAGGCTCAGTCAGAAACTGCCTCTACTAGTGCAGTTTCTAAAGCTTTATCATCCAGTCTTCAAACAGGGATCCTCTTAGCTTTTATTTGGTATTTAGCTTATTAAATTTTAAATACTGTTTGACCAGAGGAGGACGGGTCTCCCCTTGTGAGTCTTGGTTCCTCCCAAGGTTTCTTCCTCCAGACTGAGGGAGTTTTTCCTTGCCACCATCGCCTCTGGCTTGCTCACTGGGGGATATATGTTGTAACTGTGTGTTTTCAAACTTCTGTAAAGCTGCTTTGTGACAACATTGTTGTAAAAAGCGCTATACAAATAAACTTGACTTGACTTGACTTGACTTACTAAACAAACGTCGCTTTTGAGAGTCTAGAGTACACAGTTGCTTCACAGACTACTTGAAAGTCAAGGTTCCCTGCTAGGGAGTGGTTACAGTCAGTGGTCTCTTGTAAGTAAGGAAACCTTCAAAGCCTGGTCCACCTCAGACCATAACTTTGCTACAAAGGATTAGCTGGCAAAATCCTCACAAATGTCTGTTGTGAATCTACACATTCCAGTGTTGAATTCTTTAATGTGCTGCTGTGGAGGAAGGAGCCTCAGAACTGAGGGAATCCGTCCTGGTCAGAGAGAGTTACTGTGACTGTGTATCTTGTATCTACATACTGAACCTCCTCCTTCCCCGAGTCTGGCGTCATGGCGACCGGAGATCCGGTCAGCCGTACTTCCTGTTGTGTTTTCCTGAGCACTTGAGTGAGGTGACAGATTTGTGAGGAGCCACAGAACTAGCTCAATCACTTTCTACCCCTTCATTTCCTGTTTGTCTGTATTTACAACAGCATTTAACACAACACTTGATGATTGCACTGTGTATACTGAAGCAGCCTTTAACCCTCAGATTTCTGCAAGTATTACTGTCATTGTGCTTAATGTATATTATATGATTATTTAAATGAAGTTACATAATTCATTGCATTGTTTGTTACATAATGAAAATCGTTATACTCATTATAGAATTATTGCTGAATCTGCACTTTTGACAGAGTGGTTCAATAACTAAGAAATAATTTGCTTCTCTCTGTTAAAGCGTGCCTGTGTTGGGGAGCCGAGATGAGCATGACAGTTCAGATGCAGTTTCTTTCTAAATTTGAAGCACTTTCATTTCTTTGCCACTGGAAAATTCGGTTAGCTTAGCATCTGCAGTGTTTCCAGCGACCATGCATGCACACGCAAATGCTGCAATGCACCCGAATCTCAGCCAAACAAAAAAAAAAAAAAAAAGTATTTCGCAAAAGCTTTTTCCTGTGTGCTCTGGGTGGCACTGAATTACTTCCCCTCTAGGAAGACTTACTTATCCGCCTGTTATAAAAGCATGAGAGCCCCTGGAGATTAGAGGTGGTGGATGGTCAGACACAAGGCCTGTCCTAATGCCAGCTGCTAACTAAGGGCTAAAGATCACTGATCAATCTAGACCTCACAATCAGTTCCATCTCTAAGTTAATGACAGTGACACTGGCTGGGAAAGCCTGCAGTTTTGCAGGTAGTGTGTGGCTTTTTAAAGCAATAGCTTGGTAAAAACTACCTCAAATATAACCAGTCAACAGAGGATGCTTATGTGGTTTTTCGCACTGTGTGTGAAAAAGGAAGCATAACTGAAAACAGTAGGAGCTTTCATCTTGAAGCCTGAAATATGTCCAGGGATGGCACAGACACCCAGGTACTCAAGTACTTGGTTAACCATTCTAGTCTGCCAGTGAACACTGGAATCTCAGTTTGGTTTGTTATGTTGCATTAAAGAAAGTCTGTGAGAAAATAACATTGGCAAATAGTTTATTAAGTCTTAATAAAAGAGATTGTCAAATATAAAAATTCGTCAGAATGCACATGCCCAATTTTGCCTCTACTCTTGTTCATCACACCAGCATTGGCTCGCATTGCAAGCTGCATTGGCTACACTGCAAAAACGGTATCTTGTCAAGTACAGTTATCCTAAATATAGTCAAGAAATCTAATATTTATCCTGTTGCGGTTGTTGTAAGCTTAATTTTTCTTCAAACAAGCAAAATTATCTGACACTTTACTTAATAAAATTACTTAAAACAAGTAAGTTTGTTTGCTTGTTTGAAGAAAGCAAAATTATCTGTCAGTATCTATAGTGAGATAATTTTACTCAATAAAATTACTGATATATGTTATAGATATATATTAACTGGATTTAACTTGGTAAGATACTATTTTTTTGCAGTGTAGCATTACGCTGAAGTAATGAAGGGAGAGGAAGGACCACCCTAATCAGTCAAAGAGAGTAAGGACGATTATGCTGTCTGAAGGCCATCACATACGAGATGTGTACCATGCCATGTTGCATAGCGATGTGTAGCAGATACTGTACAAAGCGCATTGAGAGCACAATGTTTAGACTTTTACCCTGTTTGATATCAGCTGGTTAAACTAACTAGCTAAACAAACTAAATCACTATTTTTCAGCTAAAGGCTACAAGGAAAAAAAAACATTGAATGTTAGTGCGCACCTCCATTGAAAACAATGCTTTCCAGTTTTTGGATGCTCCATGATGCATCTAGTGTGCGGTGGCCTTCAGGCTCCTGGCCACAGATGGCTGTGTTATTGTGGGGAACTGAGCTCACATCTCTTTGTGATGGTTCTGTTTGAGAGCTCCCCACTTTTATAGATAACAGTATGTGTGTCAGTAACCACGTAAGGAGGTCTAGTCGAGATTTCTGACAAGTACATGATGATTTAGACATGCATCCATTTGCACAGTGCTTATAAGCTTCCATTATTTATTAACTACATTATAGCTCCAGTGCGAAACCTATAAAAGCTAACTTTGAACACCAAACATGTGTAGGTGTGGCTAATTTGCATTGACTTTATGCAGATTGGGGAGAAAATGATGTAGTTTTATTTTTTTGCCATATTCTTTTGTTTTTTGCTATATGTGAAGTCCTCTTCATTTCTTTTGTTTATAGGTCTCTAAATTACATTAATTTATTTCTTTTGGCCTTTTGTCATCCAATGCCAAGGGCTTATGCAGCATCAGAGCGTCCAAAGCTTGACCTGGATTTAGTAACAGATGCATACTGGCAGCTGCAGTAAAATCAATGAGTTGTTCTGTACTGTCTTTCTCTACTGTATTTAGCTGTGGAGTTTTAATGCACTAGTTACTGCATATTTCAGCTCTCAAGAGCCACCATGTCTTCACCAAGTGTATTTTCCTGATGAGGGGAAGAAGTAATGAAATGATCTCTTCTTGCACAGCGGTCAACTGAACCAACACGGTTTATATATTTAATGCACTGTAATGCTAAGTGTTAATAGATTCTATTTATCAGCCTTAAAAATGTATGTGGTTTATTTAACTTAAAGATTTTATGTGTTTTACTTAGATCTGTTGCTTTTAAGATTCCAGCAGACTGGGATATCCCATAACTTGCTTTGTATCATTTTCAGTGGCTGACGGCCATCGTTTCAGGTAATTAGGTGATAAGCTAATGCTAAAGACTTACGTTATTGGGCTGCATATTGGCCGTAGCACTTAGTGTGCTTTGTCAGTCATGAGGCTGTAAATTATTTAGATTGTTCTGTGTAGCGTGGCGTATTGCGTGTCTGCTCATAGTCCACCGTATTGTGCGTTCTGGGACAGACCCATTCATTGTGCTGAACAAGCTGCAGTTGCTTAGCTGTTAGTTTTGTTTTGATTCAAATACATTGACTTAATTCAGTAAGTGATATGTTGTTTCAGCGCATGTATCGTTGCTTATGTTTTACTGTGTATCGATCTACAACCTGACGCTACATTGTTGGACCATCGCTAAACTGTGCTACCGATGGACTGTCCAGGGCAGAGGTTTGGTGGTGGAATGTTTTGTGGTTGAGTGCCCCGTTATGCCATGCTGATTGTAAAGTCTCAGTGGCTGTGCTTCAGGCATTATTGATGACCAAGGGCAGATGAATGGCTGGCCTGCTAATGAGGGGCTGCCAAAGGCTTGAGTTTCCAGCTTACACTCTTTCAACTGCTCACGCAATATGTGCAGAAAGGGCCGAGTGATGGCCATACTGTCAGGTTAGCGCCAGGTCAGAAGCTTATTGAAGATGAGGAGGTGTGGCGATTTATGCTATTTTATTACATCATTGTATATCAAAAAAATGTAACTTTTCAGGGGAGATAACATGTTTAAAGGGACATTCCAGCCACATAAAAAATGTAAGCTTTGCTACATCTGTTGTAAACATGCCACATTAGGCTCTAGAGCATGATTTTTCTGGTATTAAGACGAGAAAAAGAACCCTCTGGATGATGTATCTTTAAAATGGGAGGAACTTATGAAAATCTACAAGCACTACATTTTGGATATATGAAGTTGGGCTGTTTGATTTTTTTACCTGCTGGGTGGCTAACGCAGGAGGATGCCAGTTAGCTAACAGTGCTGCTATAAAGACGCACTTTGTCTGTATTTATTACCCTCTGCGCTCTGTCTTTGTTTCCCTGGTGGTGGAGTGCAGAGGTTCTCAGTGGTTGTATGATATATTTGCATGGTGCATACTGGGTATTATAGTAAGAAAACATTGATTGGAAAAAAAAAAAACTATTACACTCTTTATAAATAGCACCCTGAACAACCCTTCGCATGACTAAAGGGTTCTTTTCATCTTTTCACCAAAAAGGTTCTGTGTAGAACCAGTTACAACACTTCCTCCATCAACCTGAGGAAACCTTTCTTGATGCAAAGAACCTTTTAATCATGCAGGTGTCTTTTAATCTTTTAAAAATAGCAGTTAGCCTTCTCCTCCAAAAGCTGGTCTGTCTGATTGTTTGAAAAGATGTCGTGGAGCCTTACGTGTCCAGGAGGAAGCATGTGCTAGTCTTCACCCTCTCAGCTTGGTAGTGTGGGGTGATTGGGGGAGGTCTAGCTCGCGGGTGGAAATTTGCCATGACTAAATTGAGGTTAACAATGACCGCTGTTACAAATAAAGGGTTGATAATTTGTTGTAATTAATTAGATTTTATTTAGAATGATTCATTTTGATGAGATTATCTAACATTAGAAAAGGAATGTAATTAAGTTGGCTGACTCTTTGTCCTGTTTCAGTTTCCAGAATGTGGATTCTTTGGCATGTACGACAAGATCCTGCTCTTTCGCCACGACTTGAACTCAGACAACATCCTGCAGCGGCTGACGTCAGCTGAAGACATCCACGAAGGAGATCTAATAGAGGTGGTGCTCTCAGGTGAGCGACTGTGGGGCTTCTATTCTGATTGGAGGAAATGGAGTTGTCCTTCTTGTTGCTAAATGTGTCACCTTTCAGTCACACTTTGGATTAAACGAGGAAAAAAGTGACCACAGTCTGAATGACCTCTATATGCACAGTGTTTAATGCGCTGCTGAATCGAAGTATTCGTTACTTTATCGTATTCATTTTTTTCCACATTAGACTGTTTCATTTGTTTAACTAGGAATGTGGATATGCTTTGGCACTGGTTGCTTACTTATTCTGCAAAAGTGCTCATACAGTACTGATTTAAATTTTAGATGCACCTGATTACCTGGATTTCTTCCATTATTTGACATTTTTACCATGTATTTTTTATTTTTGTGTTTTATGCTTGCCTTTGTGATTTATTTTTCAAAGGAAATTTTAAGAAAAAGTAAAAATAATTTTAAAAATACATACAATATCATATTACTATGGTTATAGAGATAAAACAACACATCGCAAGGTGTTTTTCAATGTTTTATTCAATATTTTCAAACAGCTTCAGGCAAAAAGGCTTCAGAGAAGAAGTCATCAGGGTTAGCTGATAAGAGTACTGCACAAAAGTCAGAGACCACCCTTTGTTTATTCAATTTCCAGTCAGAACAGCCATTAAGTAAAAGGTACACATTTTTCAGGAGATATTACTGAGGAGAGTAGATATAAGATCATCCATGTACGGGGAAGGATAAAGTCAAAAGAAAAACGGTGATAAAAACAGAAACCATCAGATAAACAGGACTTAAAGCTTTCATCTTTGAGAGAGAGGAGAACATCAAGCTGCTTCAGAGCTGAAAACATCCACAGGTGTTTCTGTCCATCCTTCCACTGTGAGAAGACAACTCAGCACTATGGGTCTGGAAGGATGTGTAGCTGTCAAGAAGCCTCACTGAGAAAAGGAGATGGACACATCAGTTCGGTGTTCGTTTGTAGTTCGTTTTGTGGTTCGATTAATTTGTTCATTGTGAAAACAAAACGGCCCCAGTCCGCTTTAGCTTTATGGTGAAGACCTTGAGGCTCAGCGGACACACAGCCAGTATTCAGCACTTCAGCAGATAAAACAGACCAAGGGTCATTTATAAGGTTCTATTCAGGATAAAGTCTGTTAAAGACTCGAGCTGGACACGCCTCGTAATTTTCAACTGCTTTCACACTGATCGCTGAATGAATGAAACTTCGCTGGGTGGAGCTTCAGTGAGGAGCACAGCCGAAACAGAGCCCACCACAGCAGATCCGCAGGGCCATTTGTCCAATTTTGCACGATGCACTTCGGCCAATTGTTTCAGCGCAGCCATTAGGAGAGCAGCAGCAGTGCTGTGAAAGGGGTCTGAGCTCTAATGGAGTCGTGGTCTGAACAAGAAGTGGTCTGAGATCTAAAAAGACCAGAAAGAAAACTGAGGTCACTTACATTGTGAACACAAGAAGAACTGAGGCCATTTGTAGTTGGTTCCCTTCCAGGTTCACTTTAACACAACTCGGTCTGGTTCTTTTAAAACGAACTATGTGTGAAAACACTGTAACAGTGTTTTTCACATGTAGTTTGTTTTAAAAGAACCGAACCGAGTTCTGTTAAAATGAACCAACTACAAATGACCTCAGTTCTTTTTGTGTTCACAATGTAAGTGACCTCTAAAGAGGACTCAGTTTTCTTTCTGGTCTTTTTAGATCTCAGACCACTTCTTGTTCAGACCACAACTCTATTAGGACTCAGACCCCTTTCACAGCACTCACGGTTTGCACAACGCTCGCCAGGTATGCAGCATTCTCTGATAAATCCGACCTATCAGGTGACGAGAAGAACCACCAGACCTGCCTGCCGCTTTCTTATTGGCTATGCTGAATCGACTGGCCGAAGTGCATCGCACAAAGCTTTTAAAAAATGGCCCCACCCTGCCGTGGTGCGGTGGGTGTCCCCACTGATGCTCCACCCGGCGAATTTTTGTTCATTCAGTGTTCAGAGTGAAAGCAGCTGATAATTGCATTGGGTGCCCAATTTGAGCCTATAACGTGGTAAAATCACGCAAGCTCTCACATCTTATCATTTTAATAAGTCAGCGCTGCTGTCTGTCTCAGATCATGGACAGACTTTATCCTGAGTAGAACCTTATGAATGATCCTTGGTCTGTTTTACCTGCTGAAGTGCTGAAGACTGGCTGTGTGTACATCGAGCCTCGAGGTCTTCACCATAAAGCAAAGCTAAAGCGGACTGGGGCCGTTTTGTTTTCACAATGCACAAATTAATCAAACCACAAAACGAACTACAAACGAACCAAACAGTTTGTTCCTTTTTGGGGCCGTTTAGAGGGGTCTGAGTTTGTTTGGCGTGTTCACATATGCAAAAGAAACAATGACTCAGCGGTCTGAGTCCACCTCAGACCCTGAAATGGCCCAAGTGTGAAAACACCCTAAGACTGAACTTTGGAGGGTCGTCAGCAGATTTCTTTGAAAAACTGAAAGTGAGCCTCCTGAAAAGAATGGAAGATGTGGTAAAGACAAAGAATGGACAAAACTTCTGTGTAAGTTTCTTTTAAATACAAGTTTTCTGTTTTTTGTTGAAGATGAGGTTGTACTGAGTGGCTGTTTTGAATTCAAATGAAATAAATGAAGGGTGGTCTCATCTCTGGCTTTCGCAGTATAACAGCGCACACGCACCTGAAGCTGCTGGTTAGATGCTGGTTTCCTCCTGCTCTGCTGTGGTGTGGTTGCCTGTTGACGGCGTTATGTGAAACTCAGTCAACACCTGAGCAGCTGCGGCTTTCATATTCATAAACTCCACATACGATGTTCTCCACACAGAAACAGCACTGCACACACATACACCACTTCCTCCTCGTGCAGGCTTCTTCTGGTGCAGAGCTCTCGCTTGATTTAACTTTGTGCATGCACTGCATCAGGCTTGTCATCAGTTGTTCTCTCTCTCTATCTCTCTCTCTCTCTTAGTCCTGTTATGGGCTGTAAACTTTTGGCACCTTTTCTAAAGCTGGCTTGTGGAAGCTCCTCTAATATAAACCAGTGGTTTTAACCCTGAATTGTCCACCTGGGCATGCAGTTGTGTGCAGAGGTTTTGATGCCCTGATCAAATTACATGATTTGGTGATTTTCTAAGAGACACATCCTCTGCAGAAAACAAACGTCTTTACATTTTAATGCTGTCATTTTTTTCAATATGATAAATTAGTAGAATGTGCAAATTAAAATTTGCAGGGAAAACCTTGTATCTCCATTTTTGTCATTTTTCAGTTTTACATGACTCATTTACATGAGTGTCTGTTGCCCTTTATATTGTGTGTAAATTTCGCAACAAGTGGAGTAAATGAAAAGACCCAAAATGACTTGGAAAAAGTCTGGTTTCTTTGACTTACATTACAAGTAAAGGAAGTTTTTTCCTTCTCATATCAAGTTACGGGTTTGGATTTATGAGGTTTTGCTCTGACAGCAGTGATATATGTTTTATTCTCTGTTTAGGATTTCAATAAGTGCTTTTTTCACTTCAGCAGAATGTCATTTGACTGGGTGTGTTCTGCTTCTTGCACTGTTATTTATTGCCAGGATTTCACAATAAACCCAGTAGTTTCACAGTAAAACACTGTATCCATCATATTATTGTGAAACCAACTTAACATATTTTTGTAGTAACAGCAAATTACTATGAGATTGACTTTGAGCTGTATTGCACAGGATTATGAGTTGTGAGAACTGAAGTTAAAAAAATCTACATTTTTTTTACAACATACAACTTTATAGGGGTGCAAAATCACAAGAAACATAATTTTGTTAAATGTCATCCACTCCTGGTGCAGACACACAGCAGCGTGGTGTCTCCTGGCCTGTTCTCCTTCACCCCTCTCTGGTCTCTTCTGGCTGCTGGCCTTCAGCCTTGGTGCCAGCAGCTTCTCTTCACCCTCAGACGGATGGCAATAACAGATAGGCGTTGTTGTTGAGCTGTGTACTGTGCTGGATGTTAGCTAGTGAATCACTGTGACCCTGGCTGAAAGCCTGCTGTTGTTAAGTGAATGCTAAACACAGGCTTTAGTTTAGACTATATGTGTTTTTCCCACATGTCTAATACGTATCTGAGCTCTTCCTGGAAGTCTGGACAGAAAAAAAAAACACACTCAACAGAACAAAGCCAGTGCTTTCAGATTCAGTTTGCTCTACATTTGTATATTGTAGGTTACCAGTTCAGGTCTTTCAGCAAATGCTCACATAACTAATAGCTTAAAACATAAAACAGCTTATCTCAGTCTAGACTCATGAATGTGATTCGGTAAAAAAAGGAAAACAAGCTGATTTGGGTTGCATTACAGCACATCTGACAGTCAGCATTGGAACCCTGTTCTGTGACTTAGAAATGCAGTCAAGTCAACTCCTTTAACCCCATGCCTATTATTCAAGTTTTTCAAGACTTTCACTGACCGTTGAGTAACTACTGAATTATTTACTACTGATGCTGAAACAATACACCCCATTAAACCGTGCATTATGATGCAGTACTCGATATACTGTGCATTAAAGGCTGTTTTTAGGCACATCATAAACACCCCTAATAATCACAACAGTCTCAATAAACAGTGCCTGTCATGCAATGTAGTTTGTTAATGGTGGGCTTTTGTTGCCAAGCAACATAACATTTCCAGCATGTCATATCTATATGATGATACAAAATTCAGCTCAAAATAAACAAAACATTGCTGCATCTGTTGTCTCCTGTAGCGGTGCCACAGTAGTCTCTCTCGAGTGAGAGAGTCTATCAGGAAAACCCCCTTCTGATGAAACTTTTGAAAAACTGCAGGCACTTTACGATGGATACATTAGGATGAGCTATTTTAAATGTATTGATTTTTTTCTGTATATTATCAGTGTTTACAGCATTAAAGCAAAATGAGTGTGCCACTGTGTAACAGGAGTGAACTATCAGGAACAAGTGTTCAGTGCCGCTCTTATCGTTTAGCGTTTGACACTGAGCTGTAATGACTGGGGAGGGGTTGTGGTGCCGTGCTTTCCTGGCTGACCAGTGTGTGGTTTCTCTTTTCCTCATTTCTCCGCACCTCTGATGTTCTTGGGAAGAATTCCCCTCCTCTGAGCGCATTCCTCTGCACAGACGCTTCGGGAATTCCGTTGCCATGGAGCTGTTTTGAGTCTGAAGAGCGAGTGTTAGCTTATTGATTACAGAGAGAGAGCTGCTGTTGCTTTTAATGCACCAGTAGTGCTGCACATCGTGTCAGAAGTTCAGTGCTGTTTCACTTCTACAGCGTGGTATTTTTTTTTTTTTTTTTTTTTTGCTTTTGCTTTCAGTAATTTTAATGGTTTTTTAAACACTTTGTTGATGCTGTGTTGATGCTGCCTATAAGCTAATCAAGTATAATAATATACAGTACAGTACAAAAGTCACAGACTAGTCTTCATTCATTAAAGTTCCAGTCAAAACAGCCAATAAGTACAAACTATTCATTTTTTCAGTGTCAGAAAAAAAAACAGAAAACATTTAACAGAAAATTAAACCTGAAGTTTTTAGTATTTATAGTGCCCCTCTTCACCTTTATCACATCCTCCGTTCTTTTCAGGAGACTCACAGTTTTTCGGAGAAATCTGCAGGGATGTTCTGCGCTTCTAAGTTCAGTGTTAGAAGTTGGTTGATCATTTTCTGAAATAATTCCAAACACATTCAGTGATGTTGAGGTCTGGACCCCAGGGTGGTCAGTCCATTGTTCAGCTTCTTTGATGTGTCCGTCTCCTTTTCTCAGCGAAGCTTCTTGACGGCTACACGTCCTTTCAGACCCGTAGCGCCGAGTTGTCTTCTCACAGTGGAAAGATGGACAGAAACACCTGTGGATGTTTTCAGATCTGAAGCAGCTTGATTTTCTCTTCTCTCTTGAAGATGAAAGCTTTAAGTGCTGTTTATCTGATGGGGACAGTTTTGGTCTCTACCAGGTCTTGCATGGTTGTTAGGAGTCTCATTTTAAAGATTTTTTTCTCCAGCTCTGTTTATTCCACTGAGACTTTCCCCTTATTAGTTTATGAATTGTATTCTGAATCTGAGTTGTGAAGCTGTATTTTGGTCTGCTTGTTAAGCTAATGTTAACCCCTGGGGCTAACAAAGGACAGTGGTTTATCAAGCTGTAGCATGTTAAGCTACTGCTAGAACAGCTCTACACCATATTTAACCATTTTAAATCTTCCATCTTAGATCTTTACAAGGATTATTTTATGATCTATTTAAACCTTAGGCATTAATTCAGATAGTAATAATGTAAATATATACAAAAAAAAACCCATAATTTATAGGGGACGTTCTGTTAGGAGGTATTTGTCCCTTTTAAAAATGTATATTTTAAAAATCTTTTTTATTTCTTTTAAAGTGAAGTCAATAAATTTCGATTTATCATAAATGTACTTTTTGCTCAAAAAATGCAGTCCCACATTTCATGTGTTTTTTCATGAAAAAACAGAGTTCTAGTCCAGAGCCTTATTTTAGCCCTACCCCTCGGGTCCCTCAGGGCCACATGGTGAGCAGTAAGAGCCCGTTGTTTTGAAATAAATGTGTTCCAAAGTCTGAAAATCTATGGAATTGTCACTACTAAAACATTTTCTACAAGTAATGTTTTTGTTTTTTAATGAAAAATATTATGATCTTATGACAAAATAAAACGTTTAGTCATTTGTTTGAATAAAAGTAACATTGGGTATGTCTAGTCATTTCTAGTCATGTCTAGTCAAGTCCAGTCATTTAAAAGTCTGAAATGAGCTTTCAACTCTAAACCTGTTCAGCAGAATGATCTATGTAGGAGAAAAGGTTCTGAAAGTGAAACTCAAAATAGCAAAGACTGGAATGATCAGGTTGTGTCCAGCACACGCAGTCGAAGCCTAATGATGCTACTGATTGATGTTCTGAGGAATGCTGTGTGATGTGTGATTGATATGGCATGTGTTGTGTCCAGCTTATATTGTTCCGCAGGCCCCAAAACTGTCCCTCAAGGTTATTTCTCAACATCTGAAACATCACTCAGAAAACACTGTGGGCACACAAATCTGTCCACTCGCTATTAATACCATGACTTACATGGAAGCAGCGACTGCCTGGCTTTGGCTGTCGCTCAGTGTCGGTACGTTTGCTTTAAAAATACACCAAGACTTGTTTTTCTGAAGAGAAGCAAAGCAAGCAGACCAGCAGATAGTTAGAAGAAAGGCATTATTATAACTATAAAGCTTCCATTGGGAGCTTTTGAGGCCAATTTCTCTCATATCAATGTAGTTTTTATGTTCGTCGAATTCTTCTAAGGCACTCAGAAATGAGGCCTAAGATGTTTTGTTTATGAAGCAAGAACTGTCAATGCCGATAAAGTCTTTATAATAAATGTATGATTGGGTTGAATATATGGAAGAATATGAATGTGTGAATGTGGGATAGAGAGTATAAGTATCTTCAGCCTCTGCCTTGTATTTCCTGTTTTTTGTTTCCTCTCAGTTTTCACACTTAGCTTGTTTGCTAAAGCTGACAGAATTTGACTTTTTGTGAGTTTTTTTTTTTATTTTCTTTGAATTTAATTGTTTCACACTGCAATAGTTAAAGTGCATCAAATTATCAGGACCCTACTGTTACAAACATTTTATGTTTGAGATCAATACCAGTTTTAAGGGGCTTAAAATTCTGATAACTGATATTGTTTTTGTAATATAAACAATATATTTATATATTTTTATATTAAAATTTTTTATTGTATTTGCCAGTCATTTTACTTGAAGGAGAATTTCACAGATCTTTGTAAATGTTTGCATAATGAAATGGTTAAGATATAAAAAAAGTCATTGGTGTGAAATGCTTCATTCTAGAGAAACTTCCAGAATCAGAATTGTTCACAGTGGCAGTGATGGGAACCAGACGTCTGAAAATGTCTTTAATGCCTCTAGAAGGACCCTCACAGGAAGGTGTTGCATGAAATGGTTATGAATACATTGTCTGATGCCTGAGTCACTGTTTTGCGATAATTTTGAGAAAGTTTTAACCTAAAACACATTTTAAATCATTTAAATTCAGGGCAGATGGCATATGCATGGCATATTGTGTGGCAAAACTGGTCCCTAAGGAAACTTTAGATATAAACTCAGATTTATATCTGTTTATATTGTTCATATTGTTAATACATCACCATTCCCATATAATTGCAATATAATCAGTTCTCCTTATGCAATACTCCATGTGCAATTCAGCTAAAATATCCTTACAGTGTAAACATATATATATATATTTATTGTATATATTGTTAATTTTTGCAAATAGAGTTTATGTGAAGGACAGTTTTTTTTGTATCCTACATTTTTTTATCTTTGTTATTATAAAGATTGTCTTTACAGCAATAAGTAACCTGTAACCTTGTTAAGTAACAAGATTAATGACTTTGTTACTTTTCTTTTTGTTACTTCTTTTCTTGAGTGCTCTGCTATCCCTTTGCTGCTAAAGCACTATAAATTTCCCTGATATGGGACTACAAAGCGATTATATTATCTTAGATTTTTCACTACTTTACCATTATCTTCATTACGTATAAAACTCAGAAGACACCTGCAGGTTCACTTGAGGTTTTGGACAACTTCATTCGTTGTCCAAAACCTCAAGTGAACCTGCAGGTGTCTTCTGAGTTTTAGACGTAATGAAGATAATGGTAAAGTAGTGAAAATCTAAGATGTGTATCAACATTGCCAGTTATGAACCTGATGGGGTGACTATGATATGTGGAAACCCCCAGGAACTGGTTCTCGGATTAATCTCTGTATGCTGCCTAAAATAAGGACTTTTTTATTCTACTTTGTGTACTTTATACTTTTTTAAATTGCTTTTAAAAATATTTCTATCTTTTATTGTTTTTCACTTTTAAGCACTTTGTCTTTATTTTTCCTGTTGATATTCTTTTTGCTTTTATTTATGTAAAGCACAATGGATTGCCTTTGCGCATAAAATGTGCTATATAAATAAACTTGCCTTGTAGACATTGCAACCCCTGGTTTCTCTACAAATAACCATGACTCGTCTAAAGTGGCATAAATCTGATGCTTTGCCTAAATGTGACACAGGTTACATTTTTTTTTAGAGCTGTTTGATTTTTAGAGATGTCCCCTTGTGTATGGATATGTGTCTGATTCATGACCTTGCTACTTTAATGAGAACAGTCAGTGGGTTTTTTTCACTACACAATCAACATCATTCAGCATTTACAAGGTAGCAGCGCCTAACCTGAAGTGAGTGTCTGAACATGGTATATGAGTTTTTTGCATTCGTCTTGCTCTAATAATAAACAGCTGATAGCTGTTCAGAGCAAATTGTCTTTGCACAAAGGCTTGTTCTGCTGGTTAGTTAGTTTGTTGTTCATATGTTTCACATGACATTATTGATTAGGTGCGCATGTGGTTCGTTTCAGGATCCAGGTTTGTTTTCTAAAAGCAATAATAAAAATGATACAATCACAGCTTCTGTAGCAAGCAGCTGGGCTTCAGCCTGGCTGTTAATACATCATTGCCCCCACTGGATATATTTTGAACTGCACTGATTAAAAAAAAAAAACACACACAAAAAAACTTACATTTATCTTTAATAATAAAAATTGTTTTTAAGCATGATTTTGAGAACGAGTATTTGAGTTCCAAAACACCAATTAATATTTAAAGCCTTTAAACTGTTATTCGGGTCACCCCTTATGCAAGGCGGTGGTGTTAGACACCCTCTTATATGGCTGCTTTGTGTTTGCTTGAGGAATTCCATTATGCTTAAAGAAACTTAATTCTCTCATACTCGCAAGTGTCATACTCCCAATGCAAGTTGCAAGGCTACTACAACTGCCCCCCACACCCCACACCCTACAGAACCTACAACATGCGTAAAACATGCCTTAGCACTGTATAGTAAGCAGTATTTTATGTTTATTGCAAATTTATAGCAAATATTTAATGTGTCGCCCAGCCAACTTTGGAAGTGGACTATTTAGTTATGTGATGCACATCTGAATACAAGTGTTCACATTTGTCAGAACAAACTGAATTAAAGAAAAAATTGAATTGGTCCGAACCAAAATATATGTGGAAGCTCTGTTGGTTTGTTGTTTTTAACAGCTTCTCTCTGTCCTGCAGCTCTGGCCACTGTTGAGGACTTCCAGATCCGTCCTCATGCTCTATATGTTCACTCCTACAAAGCTCCAGCCTTCTGTGACGACTGTGGGGAGATGCTGTGGGGGCTTGTACGGCAAGGCCTCAAATGTGAAGGTGAGTGCTGATGACCACTGACCTGTAGCCTTGAGACAGCAAACGGTAAGTTCCACTTAAGGCTGTTAAAGACAGATAAGAGCAGTCTTAACACTGAACCTGTACAATCTGGACAAAGCGTTTTACTGCAATTACAATATTTCTTATCACAATAAACTATTATCTTAATAAACTGAGTATATGATGAGTATCAGTACTTCTAGAACACTGAACAGACAGATTTAGATCAGTTATGCAAAGCATGTAAACAAAACAGTAGCAACTGCAAAAATCACATAGTAACAAGTACATTTTAAAGACTTGTCTTTGAAACTGCTCAGGATATTTCACATGAATGAAATATTACATGAGCACAGTTACTGTCAATCATTTTATATACACTGTTATTGGCAGGATTTGGCAATTTAATCCTGTTTTTTTTTCACAGTAAAATACTGTATTTGTCATATTGTAAATTTAAATAATCTTAATATATTTCCTGTTATAACACAAGATTGATGGTAAGCTGTACAGCACAACAGTATGGGCAATGACAGCAAGCGAGAGTTTAAAGGCATAAACATTTGAATATATTTTGGAAATGACATGTGAAGTTAAACTGTCTGTGAAATGTGTATTTGCGTTTAAACATGAACTAACCGAGCTAATGGATACCGCACTGGATGATGTCAGAGACTCATCATCTACTTCTTAAACTTAGAGGAGTTATAAGCGTTGAAAAGCAAAATAGAGCTCAGAAAAAAACACTATTTTACCATCATCAGCATTGCATATAAAATTTCACTGCATATAAAAATTGCATATAAAAATTCACAAGACTCTTGCAGATTTATGAGTCATTTTGGTAAATAGTGCATAAAATGACCATATTTGTGTTGTAAACATTGTGACACCTGTTTCCTATCACCACCAGTTTAAGTGAATGGGTCAGTTGGTTTCTCTTCAATGAACCATTTCACATCACCCCAGTCTGACTTGACTTTGTTTACATCTCACTAACTGAATTATGCAGAAATTAAAAAAGTGAAATTCCCCTTTAACAAACAATATATTATGCAGCTGTTAATCAGATGCATTTGTGAACCGAAACAAGCTGCTTTTCATAGAACAGTGTTGCTGACGGTGTAGCTTTGTCTGGAAAACTGGACGATGTAAGCACAAAAGTGGGCCATATTAAAGGGCTGTCTGTCCTGTCGTGATCTGAGTCTCCATTAGCTTCCCTCTGCTATCCTGTTCCTGAGCTGGAATCAGAGACAGTGCTCCAGGACGCTTCCCCTGAGTGGGTGGCTTCCTGCCTGCTGTTTTCAAAATGGACAAAAGCTTTCATGTCTTGCAAACCCACCGTTACGTAGAGGTCGTGCTAAATTTAAGAGGTGGATCTGTGGGCGTTCTTCACCGCGGGTTTGTTATATCACTCGATTAAAGTGTTCATCCTGCTTCAAATAAAAAAAAAAGGAAAGTCATAATGGCTTATTTTATGATGGAGCAATTATAGCAAGTGCATTTAATTACAGTGTCACATCCGCTGAAGGCTTTTTGCACTAATGATGCATGTGTGGTATTTGGGAAAGGTGACTGTAAGGCCACTAGTGGGTGCTGATGAGTATTCATATTTTACCCTGTAAACAGTTTCATAATACAGTATTTGTGGCCCTGAACAGAAGGGAAAGAATGAGTCTGGACATATGAAGCAGTTCTGGTTATTTTAGGTGGCAAACGGTTTTTAATTGTGAACCTGAAATGCTTTTTCTTGTGTTTGTGTTTTTGAAGGCTGTGGGCTTAATTACCACAAACGCTGCGCATTTAAAATCCCCAACAACTGCAGTGGAGTGCGAAAGAGACGGCTGTCCAACGTGTCCCTCCCAGGCCCCTCGCTGTCGGTCCCTCGGCCTGCGGCCCCTGAAAGTGTGGTGGTGTTCCCAGAGGAGGTAGTTTCACTCATACTGTTTCATTTTAATGAACTTTAGTGAAAGGACTACTATTGTGACCATATGAGGACCTCTGGGTCTTAGCTGTTTTTTTACTTACAAAAGTAGGCGATTTAACTCGAAAGGTAAGTGGTAAAACAGTAAGTCAATTAACTTCTAATAGTAACTTAATAGAACAAGATGTTTTATATTCTGTTAACTCTTTATTTGAAGTCCAATGAGCTCAACCAGGTTGCTTATGTTAGGTTAAAGCAGAGTCATTTTACAGTGCCCTGTGGTAAACTACCACTTTTGATAAAGCCTGCTGGTTTGCATGGGGTATTATGGTGAGGTTACCAGTCTTAACTAATTTAATACTCATACCTGCATGTAGTAACACTCAAAGTTTGACTGTTCAGTGACCTTGTAATTCAGAGCATCCAGTGATAGTCAGAGTGAAAATGTACATGCAGTGAAACGTATCGGCTTTCAAGCATTTTGTTTACCATAGGATGCAATAACAGCAACTTTCAGAGATCCATTGCCGAAGCACTTAGAAGCTTAGGCCATGCAATATTACTACAGCAAATAACATAACAGAATCTTTGAAAAAGTGTCACTCAAAAGTTTGCAATCACTGTTTTCCATTTAAAATGCCACTCCTTTTTAGATAATTAGTCAGAAGCTATAAAATGTGAAGAAATGTTAGATAGATGGTCCAAAATTATGAACAACATCTGGATGAATGTAACATGAGAAAGCTGTGTAACAGCTTTAAATAAAGAGTAAATCAATGAAAAGAACTAAATAAAATATGAATTTTTATGAAATAAAATAAAACTCTTTAAAATAAAACACAGACTAATGTGACACAACACAGAAACAAAATATACAGCCTAATGATGCTAAATTAAATTGACATTTGAAAATTGGCTGACATAAGTTGATAACTTGGCAAGATATCTATCAATAGATCATTTTGGTATTTTATTTATATCTTCTTGTTGTTCCCAAAAAGCTTGAAACAGTTAATAAAGCATATATAATAAGAAATATGTTACATTGATAATGTATGTTAGTTTGTTTTGAGTTTATATGTGCTGAAAAAATCATACCCAGCCAGCCCATAATCACACTATAGATACATATTACAGCAACACATTCATATGAAAACACAAACTCTACACGTGGTGATTAATTACAGTCACATTTAAAATATATGTCTATACAGGCTGACTACTTAATCTGTTTGATCAGACTGATTTTTTTTTGATGACGTGCCATCTCATCATTGATTCTCTCTCGCTCTCTGTAGCAGAGGCCATTATTGGAGGCTGGGAAGCGCATTCCATCATGGAGCGGTCGGCCCATCTGGATGGAAAAGATGGTGTTGGGGCGGGTCAAAGTGCCCCACACCTTCAACGTGCACACATACACACGCCCCACCATCTGCCAGTACTGCAAGCGCCTGCTCAAGGGCCTCTTCCGCCAGGGAATGCAGTGCAAAGGTGCTGCAGCACAGCTTTCAACCACAGTATACATACATGCTAAAATTAACCTTTACCACAGTATAGAGACATGATAAGATTAACCTTTACTACAGTATAGAGACATGATAAAATTAATTTTTACTACAGTATAGAGACATGATAAAATTAACCTTTACCACAGTATAGAGACATGCTAAAATTAATCTTTACTACAGTATAGAGATATGATAAAATTAACCTTTACCACAGTATAGAGACATGCTAAAATTAATCTTTACTACAGTATAGAGACATGATAAAATTAACCTTTACTACAGTATAGAGACATGATAAAATTAACCTTTACCACAGTATAGAGACATGCTAAAATTAATCTTTACTACAGTATAGAGATATGATAAAATTAACCTTTACCACAGTATAGAGACATGATAAAATTAACCTTTACTACAGTATAGAGACATGATAAAATTAACCTTTACCACAGTATAGAGACATGCTAAAATTAATCTTTACTACAGTATAGAGATATGATAAAATTAACCTTTACCACAGTATAGAGACATGATAAAATTAATCTTTACTACAGTATAGAGACATGATAAAATTAACCTTTACCACAGTATAGAGACATGCTAAAATGAATCTTTACTACAGTATAGAGACATGATAAAATTAACCTTTACCACAGTATAGAGACATGATAAAATTAATCTTTACTACAGTATAGAGACATGCTAAAATTAATCTTTACTACAGTATAGAGATATGATCAAATTAACCTTTACCACAGTATAGAGACATGCTAAAATTAATCTTTACTACAGTATAGAGACATGCTAAAATTAATCTTTACTACAGTATAGAGACATGATAAAATTAACCTTTACTACAGTATAGAGATATGATAAAATTAACCTTTACCACAGTATAGAGACATGATAAAATTAATCTTTACTACAGTATAGAGACATGATAAAATTAACCTTTACCACAGTATAGAGACATGATAAAATTAATCTTTACTACAGTATAGAGACATGATAAAATTAACCTTTACCACAGTATAGAGACATGATAAAATTAATCTTTACTACAGTATAGAGACATGATAAAATTAACCTTTACCACAGTATAGAGACATGATAAAATTAATCTTTACTACAGTATAGAGACATGATAAAATTACCCTTTACCACAGTATAGAGACATGATAAAATTAATCTTTACTACAGTATAGAGACATGATAAAATTAACCTTTACCACAGTATAGAGACATGATAAAATTAATCTTTACTACAGTATAGAGACATGAGAAAATTAACCTTTACCACAGTATAGAGACATGATAAAATTAATCTTTACTACAGTATAGAGACATGATAAAATTAATCTTTACTACAGTATAGAGACATGATAAAATTACCCTTTACCACAGTATAGAGACATGATAAAATGAACCTTTACCACAGTATAGAGACATGATAAAATTAACCTTTACTACAGTATAGAGACATGATAAAATTAACCTTTACCACAGTATAGAGACATGATAAAATTAACCTTTACTACAGTATAGAGACATGATAAAATTAATCTTTACTACAGTATAGAGACATGATAAAATTACCCTTT